>NC_092238.1:40730649-40783149 GCF_036320965.1 Panulirus ornatus | reverse complement strand
ATACGTATCCTGCCTCATTTCGCCAAAATAGCTCAGGGATTAGAAGGTAGATTGTTTTGAAAGCGGGATTTCATTTCAAAAGCAAGCAAATGACTAGGAACTCCTCTAAGTTGGCAGCAGTGAACCCACAATTGACAACGAAATCTTTTTTGTGAAATTAAATGAACACAAGAATACCACTCCACAATTTTTGTATTCTTTCTACGTATCAAAACCTGCTATCAATACAAAAAGAATTCTGAAATCTCCAGTACAGTGAAAAGCTGTGATGGACATGATATTACAGTAAAGGAAAAGTTCACTTTGTTAGGAGCTACACCTACACAGGCACAATTTAGGTATAACACTGTACAGTAACCTCATCCTTTGGTATTTTAGTAGAGGAACTGCGATGAAAGTAAGGAACAGTCGACATTCACTCGCCACTCTCGGTAAGAAAAATGCTAACCCCCCTTAGGTCATTCAACCGATAGACTAATTCATGGGAAACCAAAGTGAGGTATCATTTGAAGTGCAAGAGTTAAAGGATATGCACGAGAGAGCGGGAAAACGCTATGTTAACACTTAAGCTGTGTACACTTAGCTCGAACTTCCAAGACATTTGTCGAAAATGGGAAGAGAAATTCAAGCTTCTCGTGTTCGCAAGTGTGCTAAACATCGCCTGTCTTACTCCTGCAAATGTTCCCTCGCCAATCTTACATTTACAGATGTTCTTCAGTATATAAAATCTGAGGTAGGAGTAGCACATTCTTTACAGCTGTGAAAATTGGAGGCAGCATTGCTGACCTTCACTGCGCTACAGTAAATGCATATGGAGTTCCCTAAACCTCTCTAGTATCTGCAGCCTCAGCAGTATTTAATGGTGAATTGGAGATCGTCCAGCGCACTAAACAATTTTGGAAACTCAAGACGAAAGTGTTCTGATATCTCAGTGAAATTTCGGGAAAATTTACTTAAAATTATCAAAATTATGAATCGTAAAGTTTTAAACTTGGTACCACAAGCTGTATAAAAAAAGAACTTGTATAGATTATCAAAGATATCAGTGAGCTCATCATAGAAACTTGGCGTAAAATGTGATGAAGAGAAGAGAAAAAATAATCTAATAAATATTTCATTAGACATCGTTAAGCTCGGATGGACGATACTCCACTGAGAAGCTGTACCTTACAGGCCAACCATATTCTTTGCTAGTGAGAGTTATGGTGAATATGATCGTACGGCGGACAAGACCGAGATGAAAATGGAAATCCATTCCAGAGAGTGAAAAGTCGATCGAAGTGTAATCTTATGAAAGATTATCAGTAGAATGATGAATTTCCCTAATATATATATATATATATATATATATATATATATATATATATATATATATATATATATATATATATATATATATATATATGAAATGGCAGCCCACTGCCCCCGCGCGCGCGCGAGGTAGCGCCACGAAAAGACAACAAAGGTCACATTCGTTCACACTCAGTCTCTATCTGTCATGGGTAATGCACCGAAACCACAGCTCCCTTTCCACATCCAGGCCCCACAGAACTTTCTATGCTTTACCCCAGATGCTTCACATGCCCTGGTTCAATCCACTAACAGCATGTCGACCCCGGTATACCATATCGTTCCAGTTCTCTTTATTCCTTGCACGCCTATCACCCTCCTGTATGTTCAAGCCCCGATTGCTCAAAATCCTTTTCACTCCATCCTTCCACCTCCAATTTCATCCCCCACTTCCCCTCGATCCCTTCACCTCCGACACATATATCCTCTTTGTCAAGGATCCCTCAGTCATTCTCTCCATATGACCAAACCATTTCAATACACCCTCTTCTGCTCTCTCAGCTACATTCTTTTTATTACCACACATCTCTCTTACCCTTTCATTACTTATTCGATCAAACCTCAGACCACATATTGTTCTCAAACATCTCATTTCCAGCACATCCACCCTCCTGCGCACAACTCTATCCATAGCCCACGCCTCGCAACCATACAACATTGTTGGAACCACTGTTCCTCCAAACATACGCATTTTTGCTTTTCCGAGATAACGTTCTCGCCTTCCACAAATTCTTCAACACTCCCAGAAACTTCGCCCCCTCCCCCACCCTGTGACTCACTTCCTTTTCCATAGTTCCATTCGCTGTTAAATCCAATCTTAGATATCTAAAGCACTTCACTTCCTCCAGCTTTTCTTCATCCAATCTTACCTTCCAGTTAATGTCCCTCAACCCTACTGAACCTAATTACCTTGCTCTTATTCACACTTACTCTCAGCTTTCTTCTTTCACGCACTTTACCAAAATCAATCACCAACTTCTGCAGTTGTTCAACTGAATCAGCTATCAGTGCTGTATCTTCAGCAAACAACAACTGACTCACTTCCCAAGCCCTCTCATCCACAACAGACAGCATACTTGTCCCTCTTTCCAAATCTCTTGCATTCACATCCGTAACAACCCCATCCATAAACAAATTAAACAACCTTGGAGATATCACACACCCCTGCAGCAAACCTAGACTCACTAGGAACCAATCACTTTCCTCTCTTCCTACTCGTACAAATGCCTTACATCCTTGATAAAAACTCTTCACTACCTCTGGCAACTTACCTACCACACCATATACTCTAAGTACCTTCCACAAAGCATCTCTATCAACTCTATCATATTTCTTCTCTAGATCCATAAATGCTACATACAGATCCATCTGTTTTTCTAAGTATTTCTCACACACATTCTTCAAAGCAAACACCTGATTCACACACCTTCTACCGCTTCTGAAACCACACTGTTTTTCCCCAATCTGATGATCTGTACATGCCTTTATCCTCTCAATGAATGCCCTCCCATATGATTTCCCAGGAATACTCAATACCTCTGTAATTTGAACTCTCACCTTTATCCCTTTTGCCTCTGTTCAGTGGCACGATGCATGCATTCCGCCAATCCTCAGGCACTTCCCCAAGAACCATACATACACTGAATATCCTTACCAACCAGTCAACAACACAGTGACCCCCTTTTTTAATAAATTCCACTGCAATACCATCCAAACCCGCCGTCTTGCTGGCTTTCATCTTCTGCAAAGCTTTCAGGACCTATTCTCTGTTTACCAAACCATTCTCCCTGACCCTCTCCCTTCGTACACCACCTCGTCCAAAACACCCTATATCTGCCACTCTATCATCAAACAAATTTAATAAACCTTCAAAATACTCAGTTCATCTCCTTCTCACTTCACCACTACTTGTTATTACCCCCTCATTTGCCCCCTTCACAGATGTTCCCATTTGCTTTCTTGTCTTACGCACTTTATTTACCTCCTTCCAAAACCTCTTTTTATTCGACTTAGAATCTAATTATACTCTCTCACCCTAACTCTCATTTGCCCTCTTTCTCATCTCTTGCACCTTTCTCTTGACCTACTACCTCTTTCTTTTATATATCTCCCAATCATTTGCACTACTTCCCTGCAAAAATCTTCCAAAAGCCTCTCTCTTCTCTTTCACTAACAATCTTACTTCTTCATCCCACGACTCAACTATCCTTTCTAATCTGCCCCACCTCCTTAATATTCAGTGATACGCTCTCACCCTAACTCTCATTTGCCCTCTTTTTCACCTCTTGCATCTTCCTCTTGACCTCCTGCCTCTTTCTTTTATACATCTCCCAATCATTCGCTCTACTTCCCTGCAAAAATCTTCCAAATGCCTATCTCTTCTCTTTAACTAACAATCTTAATTCTTCATTCTACCACTCGACTACCCTCTCTCAACTGCCCACTTCCCTCCTTTCTCATGCGACAAGTATCCTTTGCGCAAGCCATCATTGCTTCTCTAAATTCATCCCACTCCCCATACGTCATTTGCTCTCACCTTTTTTCACTCTGCACTCTATCTCTCTTGGTACTTCTTCATACAAGTTTCCTTTCCAAGCTCACGTACTTTCACCACTCTCTTTACCGCAGTATTTTATCATCTTTTCTGAATACTTCTACAAATTTTCACTTTCGCCTCTACAAGATAATGATTAGACATCCCTCCAGTTGCACCACACAGCACATTAACATCCAAAAGTCTCTCCTTCGCACGCCTATGAATCAACAAGTAATCCAATAACGCTGTAGCCATCTCTCCTTCTTACATACGTATAATTATGTATATCTCTCTTTTAAACCAGGTTTCCCAATCACCATTCCTTTTTCAGTACACAAATCTACAAGCTCTTCACCATTTCCATTTACAACACTGAACACCCTATGTACACCAATTATACCCTCAACTGCCACATTACTAACCTTTGCATTCAAATCACCCATCACTATAACCCGGTCTCTTGCATCAAAGCTGCTAACATACTCACTCAGCTGCTCCCAAAACACTTGCCTCTCATGATCTTTCTTCTCATGACCAGGAGCATAGGCACCAATAATCACCCATATCTCTCCATCCACTTCCAGTTTTACCCATATCATCTAGTTTACTTTCTTACACTCTATCACATACTCCCACAACTCCTGCTTCAGGAGTAGTGCTACTCCTTCCTTTGCTCTTGTCCTTTCACCAACCCCTGACTTTACTCCCAAGACTTTATCATTATAACCCGGTCTCTTGCATCAAAGCTGCTAACACACTCACTCAGCTGCTCCCAAAACACTTGCCTCTCATGATCTTTCTTCTCATGACCAGGAGCACAGGCACCAGTAATCACCCATCTCTCTCCGTCCACTTTCAGTTTTACCCATATAATCCAGTTTACTTTCTTACACATTCCCACAACTCCTACTTCAGGAGTGGTGCTACTCCTTCCTTTGCTCTTGTACTTTCACCAACCCCTGACTTTACCCACATGACTTAATCTTCGTTTCACTCAGAGCCAAAACATCCAGGTTCCTTTCCTCAAACTTACTAATTACATGTGATTTTTCTCATATTGGTTACATACACACACATCTAAGCGCCAATCTGAGCCTTCGAGGAGGATGGGCACTCCCTGCATTACTTCATTTTTATCTTTCTATATGTGTAAAAAGTATGTAGTTCCTGGGAAGTGCATGTAAATTTGGTAACATTATGTAATGTTATTTATGTACAAGATGGGTTTTTGGTACTGAACTGCATACATGTACGTAGAACTAATTAGCTCGAATACCTAAAAAAGCATAATATACAGGACTGATATTACTACATAGACCGTAATTAGTGAGACTAGTTCGCCACAGAACAACTGAATCACCCGGACATATGGCTGCTCAGAAACTCAAACAACTACGTTACCCACAGCGACGAAAAATGTGGGTCAGTCATTTCAGCGAGGCAGAAAATAACTTTGAAATTCCAATTTAGTCCCTTAATTGTAGAAGCAGCCAGCCGCACCCGACTCCCATAATAACCCCCTTGAACACGGCAAGAGAACCCCCGCCTGAGCATGACGGTACGACCTTACGGTGGTACATTGGTTTGACCTATCATCTGACCTCGAAGGTAGAAGAAAGGTCACACATCTCTCTCTCTCTCTCTCTCTCTCTCTCTCTCTCTCTCTCTCTCTCTCTCTCTCTCTCTCTCTCTCTCTCTCTCTCTCTCTCTCTCTCTCCCTCCCCCCTCATGTCGTGCCAAAGCGTCGAGAACAACGCAATGTCACCGTCGTCCCTAGCCTCTCCCCAGCATCTGTCCAGATGAGAGATTAATGCCGTTTGATAACTTACAGTGGAGCAGATGAGAGATTAATGCCGTTTGATAACTAACAGTGGAGCAGATGAGAGATTAATGCCGTTTGATAACTAACAGTGGAGCAGATGAGAGATTAATGCCGTTTGATAACTAACAGTGGAACAGATGAGAGATTAATGCCGTTTGGTAACTAACAGTGGAGCAGATGGGAGATTAATGCCGTTTGATAACTTACAGTGGAGCAGATGAGAGATTAATGCCGTTTGATAACTAACAGTGGAGCAGATGAGAGATTAATGCCGTTTGATAACTAACAGTGGAGCAGATGGGAGATATGCCGTTTGATAACTTACAGTGGAGCAGATGAGAGATTAATGCCCTTTCATAACGTACAGTGGAGGAGATGCGAGATTAATGCCCTTTGATAACTTATAGTTGAGCAGATAAGAGATTAATTTCGTTTGCGAACTTATAGTTGGGCCATCAAAAATATCAGCCTATAAACAAAGGCACTCCCAGTTCCTATTCAGTTTAAGAAGAAATGATATAATGTTAAAGGAGCACAGTAGCAAAGTTACGGAGGGGATGTAGCTTAATGGAAATATAACTGAGGAAAACGTCGAGAAAGACAGACCAGTGAGGGTTGTCATTCTCTGGCCTCTCTTTATTTGACCGAGTGCTACTTCAGCTGCCTCCAGTGGTGCTACAGAGCCAACTACTGGTTTGTCAACTCTAACAAAAGACTTGTCCTCGTCTTCCCAAAGTTCACAAACGACACAAGCAACTGACAATGACAGTTCTTCTGTCTACCCCAGCTATTGATTTTGCTAACAGCTGTGGAGGCTGAGGACCACTCACTACTTGTGGAGTCTCTATTGTCTTGCCATTAGCAATCGCTGGCTCGATAACAGTGCTGTATAGGATCTCCTGAGTTTCTCCTTACCTGCCAAGGTTGCCAGGCATCCTTAGGTGCTGCCACAGACTGTATAATGAGAACAAGAAATAGTCAAGGTTCTTACTGTATAGTTCAACCTGACGATTCAACAAAAAGTCTTTGTACTTATTAGTGCACGCCTAACTGCTTTACTGTCAGTGTCAACAAAGTTCTGACATGAGCACTTTATTAGAAAACTTCTGTTCCACACTCGCTGCAATCCCTGCTGTCCTCTTCCACAACCACTGGTGCCCTGTTCCACACCCGTTACTGTCCTCTTACACACCCAGTGGCACACTCTTCCTCTACTCCCTCTCCAGAGGTCAGCAATGTTTCCACACGTCTGCAAAAATAGTTTACACCCTGCCAAAGAAATCAACCTTGGGGCTCTATACTACCCATGTGTGTACAGTACCCCCTTGCCCGAGGTCATGTGACATGGAAAGGGAATCAGCTATAGACACAATGTAAAATATCCTTCACTATTTACGTATTTCCTGGTTTCACACCACATACAAACGCATAGATGGAGGTACTTTAGACGACTTGAAGGTGCCACCGGAGTCTCTGTCTCAGTCACAGGCCGTTGGATACGTCAAACGTTGAACTCAAGTCTCAAGAGTTAGAATTCTCATACAGTGGAGGTGATCGGGACCGCAGGTTTTGCAGCAGCTGCCCCAAACCTAAGCTAAAGAGCTCAACAAGTACAATTATGTTCATAACTTTATCATTGCTGACGTATCGCCCTTTGGAGGCGGATGCCCTTAGGGAGATGATATCCATCTTTGTCCTTCATTTCAGCGTCATTCCCCCATTGAACATGAGTTTTCACGAGGGAATAATGTGTTTAAGAAAGAAAGTGGTGACTGCTGTTCTCTACTCGGCCCTCCATATTTAATGGGATTCCTAACCAACTTACCCAGTCAAGTGGTGGTAATGATGAGGAGTGGATGCTCGGGTGAAATTCTTTCACTGAATCGACACCGGACTGGAAACCTTGCGACCACCTCCACCTATTCCGACATAACCAAGAGTTGAACTAAGTTGCAAAGGTTAGAAAATAGAAATAATCTAATTCACCGATGAATTACAGTAGTCCACACGACAAACATTTTCTTGACACGTACTACATATATATATATACATATATATACATATATATATATATATATATATATATATATATATATATATATATATATATATATATATATATATATATATATATATATATATATATATACGTACGGCATTGTCTCTAGCATATTTCTTTCAATCCCAATTATATATAAGTAGAGTAAATATATAATCAACATCCAATGAAAACAATCAACAATTATCTCTTTCTTCTTTCGTCTCTTTCCTGCTTGGCTGATCGGGAAGTCCTGAGGAGTCGACCGTTTTGAACTCCATATGAAGAAATTAATATTGAATACAGTTAGTAATACATCTTCCTTTCCTGTCACGTATTATTATCGTTTGAAATGAAAATTTGGGAGAAGGAGTTGACTACTCCCACACACACATAATTCTACCTTTAATTTTCATTTTCCTCTCATGCTGAAAATCTCCCAAAGATAAAATTGTTCCCCTGAGAGCTTTGTCCCATTAAGAAAATTACTTCATAGTTACACTGTCCTCACATTGCCCTCGACCCTCCCGAGGTAGTGGCCTCAAAAGTACTTTCTTCTTGACTCCTTTTTTCCTCCACCTTTTCATTTTTTTCTTGTTCAACAAAGCCTAAAGTGTTATCTTTTTCTCCTCCCAGTATCTGTAGAATGTTGTGTCTATTTCATTTTTTTCTTTTAGAAACGCTTTATTTTTTGTTGTAACGATTTCAATAAGTGATTATATAAGAGCTCCTCCGTTCATTTAGCATCTTGTGCTCATTATCTTTAATATACTCTTTCACTTGTACATATATATATATATATATATATATATATATATATATATATATATATATATATATATATATGTATATATATATACCATATATTAAGAATATATGGTGTGGGAGGCAAGTTGTTAGAAGCAGTGAAGAGTTTTTATCGAGGATGTAAGGCATGTGTACGTGTAGGAAGAGAGAAAAGTGATTGGTTCTCAGTGAATGTAGGTTTGCGGCAGGGGTGTGTGATGTCTCCATGGTTGTTTAATTTGTTTATGGATGGGGTTGTTAGGGAGGTAAATGCAAGAGTTTTGGAAAGAGGGGCAAGTATGAAGTCTGTTGGGGATGAGAGAGCTTGGGAAGTGAGTCAGTTGTTGTTCGCTGATGATACAGCGCTGGTGGCTGATTCATGTGAGAAACTGCAGAAGCTGGTGACTGAGTTTGGTAAAGTGTGTGGAAGAAGAAAGTTAAGAGTAAATGTGAATAAGAGCAAGGTTATTAGGTACAGTAGGATTGAGGGTCAAGTCAATTGGGAGGTGAGTTTGAATGGAGAAAAACTGGAGGAAGTGAAGTGTTTTAGATATCTGGGAGTGGATCTGGCAGCGGATGGAACCATGGAAGCGGAAGTGGATCATAGGGTGGGGGAGGGGGCGAAAATTCTGGGGGCCTTGAAGAATGTGTGGAAGTCGAGAACATTATCTCGGAAAGCAAAAATGGGTATGTTTGAAGGAATAGTGGTTCCAACAATGTTGTATGGTTGCGAGGCGTGGGCTATGGATAGAGTTGTGCGCAGGAGGATAGATGTGCTGGAAATGAGATGTTTGAGGACAATGTGTGGTGTGAGGTGGTTTGATCGAGTGAGTAACGTAAGGGTAAGAGAGATGTGTGGAAATAAAAAGGGCGTGGTTGAGAGAGCAGAAGAGGGTGTTTTGAAGTGGTTTGGGCACATGGAGAGAATGAGTGAGGAAAGATTGACCAAGAGGATATATGTGTCGGAGGTGGAGGGAACGAGGAGAAGAGGGAGACCAAATTGGAGGTGGAAAGATGGAGTGAAAAAGATTTTGTGTGATCGGGGCCTGAACATGCAGTAGGGTGAAAGGAGGGCAAGGAATAGAGTGAATTGGAGCGATGTGGTATACCGGGGTTGACGTGCTGTCAGTGGATTGAGTCAAGGCATGTGAGGCGTCTGGGGTAAACCATGGAAAGCTGTGTAGGTATGTATATTTGCGTGTGTGGACGTATGTATATACATGTGTATGGGGGGTTGGTTGGGCCATTTCTTTCGTCTGTTTCCTTGCGCTACCTCGCAGACGCGGGAGACAGCGACAAAGTATAATAAATAAAAAATAAATATATACCTTATATTTTTTCTATTATATTTAATCGATGTATCCCGCGGCAGTGAATGAGCGCAAGGAAACAGACGGGGAATGGCCCATCATACCCACATACACATGTAAATACATAAACGCCCATACACGCAAATATACATACATGTATAATTCGCCACCCCGCCACACGAGAAATAGTATACCCCCCCCCCCCCCAAGTTAGTTAGCGCCAGGAAAGGACAACAAAGGCCACATTCGTTCACAGAGTCTTTAGCTGTCATGAGTAATGCACCAGAACCACAGCTCCCTTTCCACATCCAGGCCCCACAGACCTTACCATGGTTAACCCCAGATCTTTCACATGCCCTGGTTCAAGCCATTGACAGCATGTCGACCCCAGTATACCACATCAATCCAATTAACACTATTCCTTGTACGCCTTTCACCCTTTTGTGTGATTTGGCCCCAGTCGCTCAAATCTTTTTCACTCCATCATTCCACTTCCAATATGGTCTCACGGTTCTCCTTCCCTCCACCTCTGGCACGTATATCCTCTTAATGAATCTTTCCTTACTCATTCTTTCCCTGTGTCCAAACCATTTCAACAAACCCTCTTCTGCTCTCTCAGCCATATATATATATATATATATATATATATATATATATATATATATATATATATATATATATATATATATATATATATATATATATATATATGTATATATATATATATATATATACACATGTATTATTCTTTTTATAATCACTACACTTAGTCGCTGTCTCCCGCGTTAGCGAGATAGCGCAAGGATACAGACGAAAGAATGGCCCAACCCACCCATATACATATGTATATACATAAACACCCACACACGTGCATATACATGCCTGTACATACACAGATATATATATATATATATATATATATATATATATATATATATATATATATATAAATAAATAGATAAATATTTATTTATTTATTTATTTTGCTTTGTCGCTGTCTCCCGCGTTAGCGAGGTAGCGCAAGGAAACAGACGAAAGAATGGCCCAACCCACTCACATACACGTCCACACACGCAAAAATATATACCTATACATCTCAGTGTATATATATATATATATATATATATATATATATATATATATATATATATATATATATATATATATATATACACACACAGACATATACATATATACACATGTACAGAATGCATACTGTCTGCCTTTATTCATTCCCATCGCCACCCCGCCACAAAGAATAACAACCCACTCCCCCCTCATGTGTGCGAGGTAGCGCTAGGAAAAGACAACAAAGGCCCCATTCGTTCACACTCAGTCTCTAGCTGTCATGTAATAACACACCGAAACCACAGCTCCCTTTCCACATCCAGGCCCAACAGAGCTTTCCATGGTTTACCCAAACGATTCACATGCCCTGGTTCAATCCATTGACAGCACGTCGACACCGGTATACCACATCGTTCCAGTTCACTCTATTCCTTGCACGCCTTTCACTCTTCTGCATGCTCAGGCCCCGACCACTCAAAATCTTTTTCACTCCATCTTTCCACCTCCAATTTGGTCTCCCACTTCTCCTCATTCCTTCCACCTCTGATACATATAGCCTCTTGGTCAATCTTTCCTCACTCATTCTCTCCATGTGACCAAACCATTTCAAAACACCCTGTTCTGCTCTCTCAACCACATTGTTTTTATTGCCACACATCTCTCTTACCCTATTATTACTTACTCGATCAAACCACCTCACACCACATATTGTCCTTTAACATCTCATTTCCAGCACATCCACCCTCCTGCGCACAACTCTATGCATAGCCCACGCCTCGCAACCATACAACATTGTTGGAACCACTATTCCTTCAAACATACCCATTTTTGCTTTCCGAGATAATGTTCTCGACTTCCACACTTTTTTCAACGCTCCCAGAATTTTCGCCCCCTCTCCCACCCTATGATTCACTTCCGCTTTCATGGTTCCATACGCTGCCAAATCCACTCCCAGATATCTAAAACGCTTCACTTCCTCCAGTTTTTCTCCAATCAAACTTACCTCCCAACTGAATTGACCCTCAACCCTACTGTACCTAATAACCTTGCTCTTATTCACATTTACTCTCAACTTTCTTCTTTCTTACACTTTACCAAACTCAGTCAACAGCTTCTGCAGTTTCCCACATGAATCAGCCACCTGCGCTGTATCATCAGCGAACAACAACTGACTCACTTCCCAAGCTCTCTCATCCACAACAGACTGCATACTTGCCCCTCTTTCCAAAACTCTTGCATTCACCTCCCTAACAACCCCATCCATAAACAAATTAAACAACCATGGAGACATCACACACCTCTGCCGCAAACCTACATTCACTGAGAACCAATCACTTTCCTCTCTTCCTACACATACACATCCCTTACATCCTCGTAAAAACTTTTCACTGCTTCTTACAACTTGCCTCCCACACCATATATTCTTAGTACCTTCCACAGAGCATCTCTATCAACTCTATTATATCCCTTCTCCAGATCCATAAATGCTACATAAAAATCCATTTGCTTTTCTAAGTGTTTCTCACATACATTCTTCAAAGCAAACACCTGATCCACACATCCTCTACCACTTCTGAAACCACACTGCTCTTCCCCAATCTGATGCTCTGTACATGCCTTCACCCTCTCAATCAATACCCTCCCATATAATTTACCAGGAATACTCAATAAACTTATACCTCTGTAATTTGAGCACTCACTCTTATCCCTTTGCCTTTGTACAATGGCACTATGCAAGCATTCCACCAATCCTCAGGCACCTCGCCATGAATCATACATACATTAAATAACCTTACCAACCAGTCGACAATACAGTCACCCCCTTTTTTGATAAATTACACTGCAATACCATCCAAACCTGCTGCCTTGCCGGCTTTCATCTTCCGCAAAGCTTTCATTACCTCTTCTCTTTTTTCCAAATCACTTTCCCTAACCCTGTCACTTTGAATACCACCTCGACCAAAACACTCTATATCTGCCACTCCATCATCAAACACATTCAACAAACCTTCAAAATAATAACTCCATCTCCTTCTCACATCACCACTACTTGTTATCACCTCCCCATTAGCCCCTTTCACTGAAGTTCCCATTTGCTCCCTTGTCTTACACACTTTATTTACCTCCTTCCGAAACATCTTTTTAATTCTCCCTAAAATTTGATGATGCTGTCTCACCCCAACTCTCATTTGCCCTCTTTTTCACCTCTTGCACCTTTCTCTTGACCTCCTGCCTCTTTCTTTTATACATCTCCCACTCATTTGCATTTTTTCCCTGCAAAAATTGTCCAAATGCCTCTCTTTTCTCTTTCATTAATAATCTTACTTCTTCATCCCACCACTCACTACCCTTTCTAATCTGCCCAGCTCCCACGCTTCTCATGCCACAAGCATCTTTTGCGCAAGCCATCACTGCTTCTCTGAATACATCCCATTCCTCCCCCACTCCTCTTACCTCCTTTGTTCTCACCTTTTTTCCATTCTGTACTCAGTCCCTCCTGGTACTTCCTCACACAAGTCTCTTTCCCAAGCTCACTTACTCTCACCACTCTCTTCACCCCAACATTCTCTCTTCTTTTCTGAAAACCTCTACAAATCTTCACCTTCACCTCCACAAGATAATTATCAGACATCCCTCCAGTTGCATCTCTTAGCACATTAACATCCAAAAGTCTGTCTTTCGTACGCCTATCAATTAACACGTAATCCAATAACGCTCTCTGGCCATCTCTCCGACTTACATACGTATGCTTATGCATATCTCTTTTTTTAAACCAGGTATTCCCAATCACCAGTCCTTTTTCAGCACATAAATGTACAAGCTCTTCACCATTTCCATTTACAACACTGAACACCCCATGTATACCAATTATTCCCTCAACTGCCACATTACTCACCTTTGCATTCAAATCACCCATCACTATAACCGGGTCTTGTGCATCAAAACCACTAACCACTAAATATATATATATATATATATATATATATATATATATATATATATATATATATATATATATATATATGTATATATATATATATATATATATATATATATATATATATATATATATATATATATATATATATATATATATATCCCTGGGGATAGGGGAGAAAGAATACTTCCCACGTATTCCCTGCGTGTCGTAGAAGGCGACTAAAAGGGAAGGGAGAGTGGGGCTGGAAATCCTCCCCTCTCATTTTTTTTTTTCCAAAAGAAGGAACAGAGAAGGGGGCCAGGTGAGGATATTCCCTCAACGGCCCAGTCCTCTGTTCTTAACGCTACCTCGCTAATGCGGGAAATGGCGAATAGTATAAAATAGTATAAAATAGTATAAAAAAAAAAATATATATATATATATATATATGTATATATATATATATTTTTTTTTTTTTTTTTTTTTTTTTGCTTTGTCGCTCTCTCCCGCGTTTGCGAGGTAGCGCAAGGAAACAGACGAAAGAAATTGCCCAACCCACCCCCATACACATGTATATACATACGTCCACACACGCAAATATACATACCTACACAGCTTTCCGTGGTTTATCCCAGACGCTTCACATGCCCTGATTCAATCCACTGACAGCACGTCAACCCCGGTATACCACATCGCTCCAATTCACCTCTATTCCTTGCCCTCCTTTCACCCTCCTGCATGTTCAGGCCCCGATCACACAAAATCTTTTTCACTCCATCTTTCCACCTCCAATTTGGTCTCCCTCTTCTCCTCGTTCCCTCCACCTCCGACACATATATCCTCTTGGTCAATCTTTCCTCACTCATTCTCTCCATGTGCCCAAACCATTTCAAAACACCCTCTTCTGCTCTCTCAACCACGCTCTTTTTATTTCCACACATCTCTCTCTCTCTCTCTCTCTCTCTCTCTCTCTCTCTCTCTCTCTCTCTCTCTATGTATATATATATATATATATATATATATATATATATATATATATATATATATATATATATATATATATATATATATATATACATATACTTGCTGCCTACATCCATTTTCGTCGCCATCCTCCCCACACATGAAATGGCACCCCCCTCCCCCCGCGCGCGTTCGAGGTATCACTAGGAAAAGAGAACAAAGGCCACATTCGTTCGCACTGGTTTACCCAAGACACTTCATATGCCCTGGTTCAATCCATTGACAGCACATCGACTCCGGTATAGCACATCGTTTCAATGCACTCTATTCCTTCACACCTTTCACCTTCCTGTATGTTCAGGCCCTGATCGCTCAAATCTTTTCACTCCATCCTTCCACCTCTAATTTGGTCTCCCACTTCTCGTTCCCTCCACCTCTGACACATATATCCTCTTTTTCAAGTTCTCCTCACTCATTCTCTCCATGTGACCAAACCACACCTCTCTCAACCACACTCTCTTTATTACCACACATCTCTCTTTCCCTTTCATTACTTACTCGCTCAAACCACCTCATACCACATATTGTCCTCTAACATTTATTTTCCAACACATCCACCCTCCTCAGCACAACCATGTTTATAGCCCACACCTCGCAACCATATAACATTGTTGGAACCAGCTCTTCCACACATTCTTTAACACCCCCTCCACCACCCTGTGACTCACTTCCGCTTCCATGATTCCACACGCTGCTAAATCCACTCCCAGATATCTAAAACACTTCACTTCCTCCAGTTGGTTCTGTAATTGGTGTACATGGGGTGTTCAGTGTCGTAAATGGAAATGATGAAGAGCTTGTAGATTTGTGTGCTGAAAAAGGACAGGTGATTGGGAATACCTGGTATAAAAGGAGAGATATACATAAGTATACGTGTGTAAATAGGAGAGATGGCCAGAGAGCGTTATTGGATTACGTGCTAATTGATATGCGCGTGAAAGAGAGACTTTTGGATGTTAATGTGCTGAGAGGGGATGTCTGATCATTATCTTGTCGACACGAAGGTGAAGATTTGTAGAGTTTTTCAGAAAAGAAGAGAGTGTTGGGGTGAAGAGAGTGGTGAGAGTAGGTGAGCATGGAAAGGAGACTTGTGTGAGGAAGTACCAGGAGAGATTGAGTGCAGAATGGCAAAGGGTGAAAACAAATGACGTAAGGGGAGTGCGGTAGGAATGTGATGTATTTAGAGAAGCAGTGATGGCTTGCGAAAAAGATGCTTGTGGCATGAGAAGCGTGGGAGGTGGGCAGATTAGAAAGGGTAGTGAGTGGTGGGATGAAGTAAGATTATTAGTGAAAGAGAAGAGAGAGGCGTTTGGACGATTTTTGCTGGGAAGTAGTGCGGATGGCTGGGAGATGCATAAAAGAAAGTGGCAGGAGGTCAAGAGAAAGGTGTAAGAGGTGAAAAAGAGGGCAAATGAGAGTTAGGGTGAGAGGGTATCATTAAATTTCAGGGAGAATAAAAAGATGCTTGAGATTGAGGTAAATAAAGTGTATATAAGACAAGAGAACGAATGGGAACATCAGTGAAGAAGGTAATAGGGAGGTAATAACAAATAGTGGTGAAGTGAGAAAGAGATCGAGTGAGTATTTTGAAGGTTTGATGAATGTGTTTGATGATAGAGTGGCAGACATAGGGTGTTTTGGTCGAGGTGGTGTGCGGAGTGAAAGGGTCAGGGAGAATGGTTTGGTAAATAGCGAAGAGGTAGTGAAAGCATTGCGGAAGATGAAAGCCGTTAAGGCGGCGAGATTGGATGGTCTTGCAGAGGAATTTATTAAAAAAGGGGGAGACTGTGTTGTTGTCTGGTTGGTAAGGATATCCAATGTATGTATGGTTTATGGCGAAGTGCCTGGGGATTAGCGGAATTCATGGATAGTGCCATCTTATAAAGGCAAAGGGGATACAGGTGAGTGTTCAAACTACAGAGGTATAACTTTGTTGAGTATTCCTGGGAAACTATATAGGAGGGTATTGACTGAGAGAGTAAAGGCATGTACAGAGCGTCAGATTAGGGAAGAGCTGTGTGGTTTCAGAAGTAGTAGAGGATTTGTGTTTGCTTGGAAAATGTATGTGAGAAGTATTTGGAAAAACGGATGAATATGTATGTAGCATTTTTGGATCTTGAGAAGGCATATGATGGAGTTAATAGAGATGCTCTGTGTAAGGTATTAAGAATATATAGTGTGGGAAGTAAGCTGCTAGAGGCATTGAAAAGTTTTTAACAAGGATGTAAAGCATTTGTACGAGTAGGAAGAGAGGAAAGTGATTGGTTCCCAGTGAATGGTTGTTTCCTTTTAGCCAGGCCCATAGCGTAGCGGTTAGCATGCCTGCCTCTTGCACAGGGGTCCCGGGTTCGATCCTGGCTGTTGGAGGTTTGTATGTTCTATGAAGGTGCGCGTTCATATGCACTTTATTCGTATTCATATACCTCCGCGTTGTACGGTTAGGTTCGGTAAAACGCTATCAGCTGGCTATGGGCGCCTGTTGGAAAATAACTTGTATAGACCCCGTTGCTCACCATTGTGAAACGAAGGGAATTCGAGTAGTTAGTATTCAAATAGTTGTTTCCTATTAGCCAGGCCCATTGCCTCGCGGTTAGCATGCCTGCCTCTTGCACAGGGGTCCCGGGTTCGATCCTGGCTGCTGGAGGTTTGTATGATAAATGGCTGATTCATGTGAGAAACTGCAGAAGCTGGTGACTGAGTTTGGTAAAGTGTGTGAAAGAAGAAAGTTAAGAGTAAATGTGAATAAGAGCAAGGTTATTAGGTACAGTAGGGGTGAGGGTCAAGTCAATTGGGAGGTGAGTTTGAATGGAGAAAAACTGGAGGAAGTGAAGTGTTATAGATATCTGGGAGTGGATCTGGCAGCGGATGGAACCATGGAAGCGGAAGTGGATCATAGGGTGGGGGAGGGGGCGAAAATTCTGGGAGCCTTGAAGAATGTGTGGAAGTCGAGAACATTATCTCGGAAAGCAAAAATGGGTATGTTTGAAGGAATAGTGGTTCCAACGATGTTGTATGGTTGCGAGGCGTGGGCTATGGATAGAGTTGTGCGCAGGAGGATGGATGTGCTGGAAATGAGATGTTTGAGGACAATGTGTGGTGTGAGGTGGTTTGATCGAGTAAGTAACGTAAGGGTAAGAGAGATGTGTGGAAATAAAAAGAGCGTGGTTGAGAGAGCAGAAGAGGGTGTTTTGAAATGGTTTGGGCACATGGAGAGAATGAGTGAGGAAAGATTGACCAAGAGGATATATGTGTCGGAGGTGGAGGGAACGAGGAGAAGAGGGAGACCAAATTGGAGGTGGAAGGATGGAGTGAAAAAGATTTTGTGTGATCGGGGCCTGAACATGCAGGAGGGTGAAAGGAGGGCAAGGAATAGAGTGAATTGGAGCGATGTGGTGTACCGGGGTTGACGTGCTGTCAGTGGATTGAATCAAGGCATGTGAAGCGTCTGGGGTAAACCATGGAAAGCTGTGTAGGTATGTATATTTGCGTGTGTGGACGTATGTATATACATGTGTATGGGGGTGGGTTGGGCCATTTCTTTCGTCTGTTTCCTTGCGCTACCTCGCAAACGCGGGAGACAGCGACAAAGCAAAAAAAAAAAAAAAAAAATATATATATATATATATATATATATATTATATATATATATATATATATATATATATATATATATATATATATATATATATATATATATATATATATATATACACCTAAAGAAGGCCATTGAGCAGGGCTCAGCACTGAAATTCCTATACAAGGGTACCAGCAGGAATTGAATCCCCTTCCTTAATGTTTGCACTATATTGTATGGCACGTTTTCCACTTTATTGCGTAGACTGATGTTGGGCGGTGTGTGAATGCGGGCAGTGAATATGCTGACTGCTATAAAGTGAATGTTTTCAGGTCTTTCATTTGAAGAGCTTTAAAGAACTGCTCACACTGGGAAACCCTCCACTAGGAACTTCAGCTGTTGCAACAAAGAGTGGTAACTAGACACAACCCATAACAATATCTTGAGTCACTTCAATCACAATGTACCTCCACAACCAAATGTCTCTTGCCTACAAAGCTGATGAGTTGGTACTTGGGCAGACCAGCACTGAAAACGTCATATGTTTCAATAACGGGAATAGACTACAACTGATCATCTGTCGTCACATCACCAAAATCAAGATAGCGATTATGAAGTGTAACATGATCATCTCAGGCGTTAGACAATTTAATGAGCCAATGTGATCTACGAGTACTCATACCCAGGTGAAGTTTAAAGGTTTTCCCAATAGGTATCAAATTTGTGTCGTCTTCGCCTTACTGTCAAGACACTAATAATGTATCAAAGAGAATCTGCCCTTAAACAGCACATGCTCCAGCAACATCTACGGATTGTCATTAAAGTCGACCTTACTAACAGCAACAAAACGCTGAAATCCATCCATGACAAAAGAGAGCTAGTAATCATTGAGTCTCCCTTGATATGAGAATTTTCAAGTGCCGTTAATGGGCAAATGAACTCATGCATTATTCTCATCCTCTATTGCCAGTCAGCAGCTCCCAGGCAGAACAGAGATATACCTCACAGCCAACAGGAAGACTCCTTTGCCTAGGGTCTCTTCTTTCCCTTCCACCCTCATAGCAAAAGACCCACCCTTCCTTTCACTCCTTATCCAACCACCGTGACGAAGGTACTTCCAGTTATCGTATTGCATCAGCATTTATCTTTTCGACTGGTAACGGGGTTAGATTCCCGGAATATTATATTACGATTTTATCTATTCTGTTTTTTGACATTTTGAAAGAAAATCAAATTAGGTTAATTCTTGCCTTAATCAAAAGAATAAAGCAATCATAAAAAGTGCTAGATACATAACTAGGATGATCATCGATGGAAGCTAGATGCTCTGGTTTTATATATATATATATATATATATATATATATATATATATATATATATATATATATATATATATATATATGTATATATGTATATGATCGCCATTTCCCATGTCAGTGAGGTAGTACCAGGAAACAGACAAAGGATGGCCCATCCATACATATACACCCAAATTTACATAAATGCCCATACATGCATATACGTACACAGACATATATATAATTCTCTTATTTATTCATTTTGCTTTGTCGCTGTCTCCCGCGTTAGCGAGGTAGCGCAAGGAAACAAAAGAAAGAATGGCCCAACCCACCCATATACACATATATATATACATACACGTCCACACACGCAAATATACATACCTATACATCTCAATGTACACATATATATATACACACACAGACATATACATGTATACACATGTACATATTTCATACTGTCTGCCATTATTTATTCCCATCGCCACCTCGCCACACATGGAATAACAACCCCCTCCCCCCCCCATGTGTGCGAGGTAGCGCTAGGAAAAGACACCAAAAGGCCCCATTCGTTCACACTCAGTCTCTAGCTGTCATGTAATAATGCACCGAAACCACAGCTCCCTTTCCACATCCAGGCCCCACAGAACTTTCTATGGTTTACCCCAGACGCTTCACATGCTGTGGTTCAATCCACTGACAGGACTTCGACCCCGGTATACCACATCGTTCCAATTCGCACTATTCCTTGCACACCTTTCACCATCCTGCATGTTCAGGCCCCGTTCACTCAAAATCTTTTTCACTCCATCTTTCCACCTCCAATTTGGTCTCCCACTTCTCCTCGTTCATTCCACCTCTGACACATATGTCCTCTTGGTCAATCTTTCCTCACTCATTCTCTCCATGTGACCAAACCATTTCAAAACACCCTCTTCTGCTCTCTCAACCACACTCTTTTTATTTCTAGACATCTCTCTTACCCTTACATTACTTACTCGATCAAACCACCTCACACCACATATTGTGCTCAAACATCTCATTTCCAGCACATCCACCCTCCTGCGCACAACTCAATCCATAGCCCACCCCTCGAAACATACAACATTGTTGGAACCACTATTCCTTCAAACATACCCATTTTTGCTTTCCGAGATAATGTTCTCGACTTCCAAACATTCTTCAAGGCTCCCAGAATTTTCGCCCCCTCCCCCACCCTATGATTC
Organism: Panulirus ornatus; assembly: GCF_036320965.1. Taxonomy (NCBI): domain Eukaryota; kingdom Metazoa; phylum Arthropoda; class Malacostraca; order Decapoda; family Palinuridae; genus Panulirus; species Panulirus ornatus. Next base: position 40,762,197 of record NC_092238.1, on the reverse strand, counting down.
ACTTCCGCTTCCATGGTTCCATCCGCTGCCAGATCCACTCCCAGATATCTAAAACACTTTACTTCCTCCAGTTTTTCTCCATTCAAACTTACCTCCCAATTGACATGACCCTCAACCCTCCTGTACCTAATAACCTTGCTCTTATTCACATTTACTCTTAACTTTCTTCTTTCACACACTTTACCAAACTCAGTCACCAGCTTCTGCAGTTTCTCACATGAATCAACCACCAGCGCTGTATCATCGGCGAACAACAACTGACTCACTTCCCAAGCTCTCTCATCCACAAGAGACTGCATACTTGCCCGTCTTTCCAAAACTCTTGCATTCACCTCCCTAACAACCCCATCCATAAACAAATTAAACAACCATGGAGACATCACACACCCCTGCCTGCAAACCTACATTCACTGAGAACCAATCACTTTCCTCTCTTCCTACACGTGCCTTACATCCTCGATAGAAACTTTTCACTGCTTCTAACAACTTGCCTCCCACACCTTATATTCTTAATACCTTCCACAGCGCATCTCTATCAACTCTATCATATGCCTTCTCCAGATCCATAAATGCTACATACAAATCCATTTGCTTTTCTAAGTATTTTTCACATATATTCTTCAAAGCAAACACCTGATCCAAACATGCTCTACCAATTCTGAAACCACACTGATTTTCCCCAATCTGATGTTCTGTACATGCCTTCACCCTTTCAGTCAATACCCTCCCATATGATTTACCAGGAATACTCAACAAACTTATACCTCTGTGATTTGAGCACTCACTCTTATCCCCTTTGCCTTTGTACAATAGCACTATGCAAGCATTCCGCCAATCCCCAGGCACCTCGTCATAAATCATACATACATTAAAGAACCTTACCAACCAGTCAGCAATACAGTCACCAACTTTTTTTAATAAATTCTACTGCAATACCATTCAAACCTGCTGCCTTGCCGGCTTTCATCTTCCGCAAAGCTTTCACTACCTCTTCTCTGTTTACCAAATCATTTTCCCTACCCCTCTCACTTTGCACACCACCTCGACCAAAACACCCTATATCTGCCACTTTATCATTAAACACATTCAACAAACCTTCAAAATACTCACTCCATCTCCTTCTCACATCACCACTACTTGTTATCACCTCCCCATTATCCCCCTTCACTGAAGTTCTCATTTGCTCCCTTGTCTTACGTACTTTATTTACCTCCTTCCAAAACATCTTATTTTCCCTAAAATTTAATGATACTCTCTCACGCCAACTCTCATTTGCCCTCTTTTTCACCTCTTGCATATATATATATATATATATATATATATATATATATATATATATATATATATATATATATATATATATATATAATCCCTGGGGATAGGGGAGAAAGAATACTTCCACGTTTTCACTTCGTGTCGTAGGAGGCGACTAAAAGGGGAGGGAGCGGGGGGCTGGAAATCCTCCCCTCTCGTTTCTTTTTTTTTAATTTTACAAAAGAAGGAACAGAGAAGGGGGCCAGGTGAGGATATTCCCTCAAAGGTCCAGTACTCTGTTCTTAACGCTACCTCGCTAACGCGGGAAATGACGAATAGTTTGAAAGAAAAAAAAGAAGAAAAAAAAAAAATATATATATATATATATATATATATATATATATATATATATATATATATATATATATATATATATATATATATATATATATATTTATTCATTTTGCTTTGTCGCTGTCTCCCGCGTTAGTAAGGTAGCGCAAGGAAACAGACGAAAGAATGGCCGAACACACCTACATACACATGTATATACATACACGTCCACACACTCAAAAATACATACCTATACGTCTCAACGTATACATATATATATACAAACAGACATATACATATATACACATGTATATAATTCATACTGTCTGCCTTTTTTCATTTCCATCGCCACCCCGCCACAAATGAAATAACAACTCCCTCCTCCCAAATGTGCACGACGTAGAGGTAGGAAAAGACAACAAAGGCCGCTTTCGTTCGCACTCAGTCTCTAGCTGTCATGTAATGATGCACCGAAACCACATATCCCAACCACATCGCCTAACAGAACTTTCCATTGTTTACCCCACACGCTTCACATGCCCTGGTTCAGTCCATTGACACCACGTCGGCCGCAGTATATTTTTTTGAGTCACCCTATATATATGTATATATATATATATATATATATATATATATATATATATATATATATATATATATAAATCTTCCGCAAAGCTTATACTACCTCTTCTCTGTTTACCAAATCATTTTCCCTAACCCTATATCTGCCACTCTATCATCAAACACATTCAACAAACCTTCAAAATACTCACACCATCTCCTTCTCACATCACCACTACTTGTTATCACCTCCCCATTTGCGCCCTTCACTGAAGTTTCCATTTGCTCCCTTGTCTTACGCACTTTATTTGCCTCCTTCCAGAACATCTTTTTATTCTCCCTAAAATCTGATGATACTCTCTCACCCCAACTCTCATTTGCCCTCTTTTTCACCTCTTGCACCTTTCTCTTGACCTCCTGTCTCTTTCTTTTATACATCTCCCACTCAATTGCATTTTTTCCCTGCAAAAATCGTCCAAATGCCTCTCTCTTCTCTTTCACTAATAACCTTGCGGAAGATGAAAGCCGGCAAGGCAGCAGGTTTGGTTGGCATTGCAGTGGAATTTATTAAAAAAGGAGGTGACTGTATTATTCACTGGTTGGTAAGGTTATTTAATGTATGTATGACTCATGGTGAGGTGCCTGAGGATTGGCGGAATGCGTGCATAGTGCCATTGTACAAAGGCAAAGGGGATAAGAGTGAGTGCTCAAATTACAGAGGTATAAGTTTCTTGAGTATTCCTGGTAAATTATATGGGAGGGTATTGATTGAGAGGGTGAAGGCATGTACAGAGCATCAGATTGGGGAAGAGAAGTGTGGTTTCAGAAGTGGTAGAGGATGTGTGAATCAGGTGTTTGCTTTGAAGAATGTATGTGAGAAATACTTAGAAAAGCAAATGGATTTGTATGTAGCATTTATGGATCTGGAGAAGGCATATGATAGAGTTGATAGAGATGCTCTGTGGAAGGTATTAAGAATATATGGTGTGGGAGGCAAGTTGTTAGAAGCAGTGAAAAGTTTTTACCGAGGATGTAAGGCATGTGTACGTGTACGAAGAGAGGAATGTGATTGGTTCTCAGTGAATGTAGGTTTGCGGCAGGGGTGTGTGATGTCTCCATGGTTGTTTAATTTGTTTATGGATGGGGTTGTTAGGGAGGTGAATGCAAGAGTTTTGGAAAGAGGGGCAAGTATGAAGTCTGTTGGGGATGAGAGAGCTTGGGAAGTGAGTCAGTTGTTCGCTGATGATACAGCGCTGGTGGCTGATTCATGTGAGAAACTGCAGAAGCAGGTGACTGAGTTTGGTAAAGTGTGTGAAAGAAGAAAGTTAAGAGTAAATGTGAATAAGAGCAAGGTTATTAGGTACAGTAGGGTTGAGGGTCAAGTCATTTGGGAGGTAAGTTTGAATGGAGAAAAACTGGAGGACGTAAGGTGTTTTAGATATCTTGGAGTGGATCTGGCAGCGGATGGAACCATGGAAGCGGAAGTGGATCATAGGGTGGGGGAGGGGGCGAAAATCCTGGGAGCCTTGAAGAATGTGTGGAAGTCGAGAACATTATCTCGGAAAGCAAAAATGGGTATGTTTGAAGGAATAGTGGTTCCAACAATGTTGTATGGTTGCGAGGCGTGGGCTATGGATAGAGTTGTGCGCAGGAGGATGGATGTGCTGGAAATGAGATGTTTGAGGACAATGTGTGGTGTGAGGTGGTTTGATCGAGTAAGTAACGTAAGGGTAAGAGAGATGTGTGGAAGTAAAAAGAGCGTGGTTGAGAGAGCAGAAGAGGGTGTTTTGAAATGGTTTGGGCACATGGAGAGAATGAGTGAGGAAAGATTGACCAAGAGAATATATGTGAGGTGGAGGGAACGAGAAGTGGGAGACCAAATTGGAGGTGGAAAGATGGAGTGAAAAAGATTTTGTGTGATCGGGGCCTGAACATGCAGGAGGGTGAAAGGAGGGCAAGGAATAGAGTGAATTGGATCGATGTGGTATACCGGGGTTGACGTGCTGTCAGTGGATTGAATCAGGGCATGTGAAGCGTCTGGGGTAAACCATAGAAAGCTGTGTAGGTATGTATATTTGCGTGTGTGGACGTATGTATATAAATGTATATGGGGGTGGGTTGGGCCATTTCTTTCGTCTGTTTCCTTGCGCTACCTCGCAAACGCGGGAGACAGCGACAGAGCAAAAAAAAAAAAGGAAAAAAAAAATATATATATATATATATATATATATATATCCCTGGGGATAGGGGAGAAAAAATACTTCCCACGCATGCCTCACGTGTCGTAGAAGGCGACCAAAGGGGACGGTAGCGGAGGGCTAGAAACCCTCCCCTCATTGTACTTTAACATCCTAAAAGGGGAAACAGAAGAAGGAGTCGCACGGGGAGTGCTCATCCTCCTTGAAAGCTCAGATTGGGGTGTCTAAATGTGTGTGGATGTGACCAAGATGAGAAAAAGGGAGAGATAGGTAATATGTTTGAGGAAAGTAACCTGGATGTTTTGGCTCTGAGTGAAACGAAGCTCAAGGGTAAAGGGGAAGACTGTTTTAGTAATGTCTTGGTAGTAAAGTCAGGGGTTAGTGAGAGGACAAGAGCAAGGGAAGGAGTAGCACTACTCCTGAAACAGGATTTGTGGGAGTATGTGATAGAGTGTAAGAAAAACTCTAGATTGATATGAGTAAAACTGAAAGTGGATGGAGAGAGATTGGTGATTATTGGTGCATATGCACCTGGGCATGAGAAGAAAGAGCATTAGAGACAAGTGTTTTGGGAGCAGCTGAGTGAGTGTGTTAGTAGTTTTGATGCACGAGACCGGGTTATAGTGATGGGTGATTTGAATGCAAAGGTGAGTAATGTGGCAGTTGAGGGAATAATTGTATACATGGGGTGCTCAGTGTTGTAAATGGAAATGGTGAAGAGCTTGTAGATTTATGTGCTGAAAAAGGATTGGTAATTACGAATACCTGGTTTAAAAAGATATATATATATATATATATATATATATATATATATATATATATATATATATATATATATATATATATATATATATATATATATATACATATGTAAACGTATGTAAGTAGGAGAGATGGTCAGAGAGCGTTATTGGATTTAGTGTTAATTGATAGGCGCGCGAAAGAGAGACTTTTGGATGTTAATGTGCTAAGAGGTGCAACTGGAGGGATGTCTGATCATTATCTTGTGGAGGCGAATGTGAAGATTTATAGAGGTTTTCAGAAGAGAAATGAGAATGTTGGGGTGAAGAGAGAGGTGAGAGTAAGTGAGCTTGGGAAGGAGACTTGTATGAGGAAGCACCAGGAAAGACTGACTACAGAAAGGAAACAGGTGAGAACAAAGGAGGTAAGGGGAGTGGGTGAGGAATGGGATGTATTTAGGGAAGCAGTGATGGCTTGCGAAAAAGATGCTTGTGGCATGAGAAGCGTGGGAGGTGGGCAGATTAGAAAGGGTAGTGAGTAGTGGGATGAAGAAGTAAGATTATTAACGAAAGAGAAGAGACAGGCATTTGGACGATTTTTGCAGGGAAATAATGCAAATGAGTGTGAGATGTTTAAAAGAAAGAGGCAGGAGGTCAAGAGACAGGTGCAAGAGGTGAAAAGGAGGGCAGATGAGAGTTGGGGTGAGAGAGTATCATTAAATTTTAGGGAGAATAAAAAGATGCTTTGGAAGGAGGTAAATAAATTGCGTAAGACAAGGGAACAAATGGGAGCTTCAGTGAAGGGGGCTAATGGGGAGGCGATAACAAGTAGTGGTGATATGAAAAGGAGATTGAGTGAGTATTTTGAAGGTTTGTTGAATGTGTTTGATGATAGAGTGGCAGATATAGTATGTTTTGGTCGAGGTGGTGTGCAAAGTGAGAGGGTTAGGGAAAATGATTTGGAAAACAGAGAAGTAGTAAAAGATTTGCGGAAGATGAAAGCCGGCAAAGCAGCGGTTTTGGATGGTATTGCAGTGGAATCTATTAAAAAAAGGTGGCGACTTTATTGCTGACTAGTTGGTAAGGATATTTAATGTATGTATGACTCATGGTGAGGTGGCTGAGGATTGGCGGAATGCTTGCATAGTGCCATTGTACAGAGGCAAAGGGAACAAAGGTGAGTGCTCAAATTACAGAGGTATAAGTTTATTGTGTATTCACAATATTCCAACATTGTTGGAACTATTATTCCTTCAAACATACCCATTTTTGCTTTCCGAGATAATTTTCTCGACTTCCACACATTCTTCAAGGATCCCAGAATTTTCGCCCTCTCCCACACCCTATGGTTCACTTCCGCTTCAATTGTTCCCCCCGCTGCCAAATCCGCTCGCAGATATCTAAAACACTTCACTTTCTCCACTTTTTCTCGATTGAACCTTACCTCCCAATTGACTTGACCCTCAACCCTACAGTACCTAATAACCTTGCTCTTATTCGCATTTAATTTCAGCTTTCTTCTTTCACACACTTTACCAAACTCAGTCACCAGCCAATGCAGTTTCTCACATGAATCACCCACCAGCGCTGTATCATCAGCAAACAACTGACTCACTTCCCAAGCTCTCTCAACCACAACAAACTGCATACTTACCAATACTTCCAAAACTCTTGCATTTACCTCCTTAACAACCCCATCCATAACTAACTTAAACAACCATGGAGGCATCACACATCCCTGCCGCAAACCTACTTTCACTGACAACCAATCACTTTCCTCTCTTCCTACACGCACACATGCCTTACATCCTCGATAAAAACTTTTCACTGCTTCTAACAACCTCTCTCCCACACCATGTATTCTTAATATCTTCCACAGAGCATCTCTATCAACTCTTATCATATGCCTTCTCCAGATCCATAAATGCTACATACAAATCCATTTGCTTTTCTAAGTATTTCTCACATACATTTTTCCAAGCAAACACCTGATCCACACATCCTCTACCACTTCTGAAACCACACTGCTCTTCCCCAATCTGATGCTCTGTACATGCCTTCACCCGCTCAATCAATACCCTCCCATATAATTTACCAGGAATACTCAACAAACTTATACCTCTGTAATTTGAGCACTCACTCTTATCCCCTTTGCCTTTGTACAATGGCACTATGCAGGCATTCCGCCTTCCTCAGGCACCTCACCATGAATCATACATACATTGAATAACCTTACCAACCAGTCAACAACACAGTCACCCCCATTTTTAATAAATTCTACTGCAATACCATCCAAACCTGCTGCCTTGCCGGCTTTCATCTTCCGCAAAGATTTCACTACCTCTTCTCTGTCTACTAAACCATTTTCCCTAACCCTCTCACTTTGCACACCACCTCGACCAAAACACCCTATATCTGCCACTCTATGCTCAAACACATTCGAGAAACCTTCAAAATACTCACTCCATCTCCTTCTCACATCACCACTACTTGTTATCACCTTCCCATTAGCCCCCTTCACTGAAGTTCCCATTTGCTCCCTTGTCTTACGCACTTTACTTACCTCCTTCCAAAACATCTTTTTATTCTCCCTAAAATTTAATGATACTCTCTCATCCCAACTATCATTTGCCATCTTTTTCACCTCTTGCACCTTCCTCTTGACCTCCTGTCTCTTTCTTTTATACATCTCCCACTCAATTGCATTTTTTCCCTGCAAAAATCGTCCAAATGCCTCTCTCTTCTCTTTCACTAATAATCTTACTTCTTCATCCCACCACTCACTACCCTTTCTAATCAACCCAGCTCCCACTCTTCTCATGCCACAAGCATCTTTTGCGCAATCCATCACTGATTCCCTAAATACATCCCATTCCTCCCCTACTCCCCTTACTTCCATTGTTCTCACCTTTTTCCATTCTGTACTCAGTTTCTCCTGGTACTTCCTCACACACACACACACACACACATATATATATATATATATATATATATATATATATATATATATATATATATATATATATATATATATATATATATATATATACTTATCAGCACACACACATAATGTACATGCACATGTACATATTCATACTTTCTTGCCTTCATCCATTCCTGTTGTTATCCTGCCACACAGGAGATAGCGTTGCTACCCCTAGCTTCACAGAGGTAGCGTCAGGAAAACAGACAAGAAAGACCACATTCGTTCACAGTCAGTATCTAGCTGTCATGTGTAATGCACCGAAAGTAAACCTTCCATATCCACATCCAGGTCCCACAGACCTCTCGATGGTTTACCCCAGACGCTTCATGTTCCCTGTTTCAGTCCATTGATAGCACGTCGACCCCGGTATACCACATCGTTCCAGTTCACTCTATTTCTTGCACGCCTCTCACTCTTCTGTATATTCAGGCCCGGATCGCTCAAAATCTTTTCACTTCATCCTTCCACCTCCACTTTGGTATCCCACTTCTTGTTCCCTCAACGCCTGCCATGTATCCTCTTTGTCAATCTTTCCTCACTCATATATATATATATATATATATATATATATATATATATATATATATATATATATATATATATATATATATATATATATATATAAATACATTTATTTATCTATTTGTTTATTTATTTATTCATTTATTTTGCTTTGTCGCAAAGGTAGCGCAAGGAAACAGACGAAAGAATGGCCCAACCCAGCCCCATACACATATATATACATATACGTCCACACACGCAAAATACATACCTATACATTTCAACGTATACATGTATATACACACACAGACATATACATATATACACATGTACATAATTAATACTGTCTGCCTTTATTCATTCCCATCGCCACCCCGCCACACATGTGTGCAGGTACCACTAGGAAAAGACAACAAAGGCCACATTCGTTCACACAGTCTCTAGCTGTCATGTAATAATGCACCGAAACAACACCTCCCTTTCCACATCCAGGCCCCACAAAACTGCCTCTTTCTTTTTTACATCTCCCACTCATTTGAATTTTTTCCCTGCAAAAATCGTCTAAATGCCTCTCTCTTCTCTTTCACTAATAATCTTATTCTTTATCCCACCACTCACTACCCTTTCCAATCAACCCACCTCCCACGCTTCCCATGCCACAAGCATCTTTTGCGCAAGCCATCACTGCTTCCCTAAATACATCCCATTCCTCCCCCACTCCCTTACCTCCTTTCTTCTCACCTTTTTCCCTTCTGTACTTAGTCTCTCCTGGTACATCCTCACACAAGTTTCCTTCCCAAGCTGATTTACTCTCACCACTCTCTTCCTCTCAACATTCTCTCTTCTTTTCTGAAAACCCCTACAAATCTTGACCATCGCCTCCACAAGATGATGATCAGACATCCCTCCATTTGCACCTCTCAGCATATTAACATCCAAAAGTCTCTCTTTCGCGTGCCTATCAATTAACACTTAATCCAGTAACGCTCTCTGGCCATCTCTCGTACTTACATACGTATACTTATGTATATCTCTCTTTTTAAACCAGGTATTACCAATCACCAGTCCTTTTTCAGCACATAAATCTACAAACTCTTCACCATTTCCATTTACAACACTAAACCCCCCATGTATACCAATTATTCCTTCAACTGCCACATTACTCACCTTTGCATTCAAATCACCCATCACTATAACCCGATCTTGTGCATCAAAGCCACGATCACACTCATTCAGCTGCTCCAAAAACACTTGCCTCTCATGATCTTTCTTCTCATGCCCAGGTGCATATGCAAAAATAATCACCCATCTCTCTCCATCTACTTTCAGTTTTACCCATATCAATCTTGAATTTACTTTCTTACACTCTATCACATACTCCCACAACTCCTGTTTCAGGAGTAGTGCTACTCTTCCGTTGCTCTTGACCTCTCACTAAGCCCTGACTTTACTCCCAAGACATTCCCAAACCAGTCTTCCCAAAACATCCAGGTTCCTTTCCTCAAACATACTACCTACCTCCTCTTTTTTGTCATCTTGGTTACATCCACACATATTTAGACTCCCCAATCTGAGCCTTCGAGGAGAATGAGCACTCCCCGCGTGACTCCTTGTTCTGTTTCCCCTTTTAGATAGTCAAAATACAAGGAAGGGAAGGTTTCTGGCCCACCGCTCCCGTCCCCTTAGTCGCCTTCTATGACACGTGAGGAATGCGTGGGAAGTATTCTTTCTCCCCTATCCCCAAGAATATAAAGTATATTACATACATTCATATATATATATATATATATATATATATATATATATATATATATATATTTTTTTTTTTTTTTTTTTTTTTAAACTTTGTCGCTGTCTCCCGCGTTTGCGAGGTAGCGCAAGGAAACAGACGAAAGAAATGGCCCAATCCCCCCCCCATACACATGTATATACATACGTCCACACACGCAAATATACATACCTACACAGCTTTCCATGGTTTACCCCAGACGCTTCACATGCCTTGATTCAATCCACTGACAGCACGTCAACCCCGGTATACCACATCGCTCCAATTCACTCTATTCCTTGCCCTCCTTTCACCCTCCTGCATGTTCAGGCCCCGATCACACAAAATCTTTTTCACTCCATCTTTCCACCTCCAATTTGGTCTCCCTCTTCTCCTTGCTCCCTCCACCTCCGACACATATATCCTCTTGGTCAATCTTTCCTCACTCATCCTCTCCATGTGCCCAAACCACTTCAAAACACCCTCTTCTGCTCTCTCAACCACGCTCTTTTTATTTCCACACATCTCTCTTACCCTTACGTTACTCACTCGATCAAACCACCTCACACCACACATTGTCCTCAAACATCTCATTTCCAGCACATCCATCCTCCTGCGCACAACTCTATCCATAGCCCACGCCTCGCAACCATACAACATTGTTGGAACCACTATTCCTTCAAACATACCCAATTTTGCTTTCCGAGATAATGTTCTCGACTTCCACACATTCTTCAAGGCCCCCAGAATTTTCGCCCCCTCCCCCACCCTATGATCCACTTCCGCTTCCATGGTTCCATCCGCTGGCAGATCCACTCCCAGATATCTAAAACACTTCACTTCCTCCAGTTTTTCTCCATTCAAACTCACCTCCCAATTGACTTGATCCTCAACCCTACTGTACCTAATAACCTTGCTCTTATTCACATTTACTCTTAACTTTCTTCTTCCACACACTTTACTAAACTCAGTCACCAGCTTCTGCAGTTTCTCACATGAATCAGCCACCAGCGCTGTATCATCAGCGAACAACAACTGACTCACTTCCCAAGCTCTCTCATCCCCAACAGACTTCATACTTGCCCCTCTTTCCAAGACTCTTGCATTTACCTCCCTAACAACCCCATCCATAACAAATTAAACAACCATGGAGACATCACACACCCCTGCCGCAAACCTACATTCACTGAGAACCAATCACTTTCCTCTCTTCCTACACGTACACATGCCTTACATCCTCGAAAAAAACTTTTCACTGCTTCTAACAACTTTCCTCCCACACCATATATTCTTAATACCTTCCACAGAGCATCTCTATCAACTCTATATATATATATATATATATATATATATATATATATATATATATATATATATATATATGTGGTGTGAGGTGGTTTGATCGAGTAAGTAACGTAAGGGTAAGAGAGATGTGTGGAAATAAAAAGAGCGTGGTTGAGAGAGCAGAAGAGGGTGTTTTGAAATGGTTTGGGCACATGGAGAGAATGAGTGAGGAAAGGTTGACCAAGAGGATATATGTGTCGGAGGAGGAGGGAACGAGGAGAAGTGGGAGACCAAATTCGAGGTTGAAAGATGGAGTGAAAAAGATTTTGTGTGATCAGGGCCTGAACATGCAGGAGGGTGAAAGGAGGGCTAGGAATAGAGTGAATTGGATCGATGTGGTATACCGGGGTTGACGTGCTGTCAGTGGATTGAATCAGGGCATGTGAAGCGTCTGGGGTGAACCATGGAAAGCTGTGTAGGTATGTATATTTGCGTGTGTGGACGTATGTATATACATGTGTATGGGGGTGGGTTGGGCCATTTATTTCTTGTGTTTCCTTGCGCTACCTCGCAAACGCGGGCGACAGAGCAAAAAAAAAAAGAAAAAAAAAAAAATATATATATATATATATATATATATATATATATATATATATATATATATATATATATATATATATATATATATATATATATATATATATATATCTTTCTTTCATACTATTCGCCATTTCCCGCGTTAGCGAGGTACCGTTAAAAACAGAGGACTGGGCCTTTGAGGGAATATCCTCATCTGGCCCCCTTCTCTGTTCCTTCTTTGAGAGAAAAAAAAAAAACAAGAGGGGAAGGATTTCCAGCCCCCCGCTCCTTTCCCTTTTAGTCGCCTTCTACGACACGCAGGGAATATGTGGGAAGTATTCTTTCTCCCCTATCCCCAGGGATATATATATATATATATATATATGGGGGATGGGGGAGAAAGAATACTTCCCACGTATTCCCTGCGTGTCGTAGAAGGCGACTAAAAGGGGAGGGAGCGGGTGGCTGGAAATCCTCCCCTTTCTTGTTTTTTTTTTTATTTTTTAATTTTCCAAAAGAAGGAACGGAGAAGGGGGTCAGGTGAGGATATTCCCTCTAAGGCCCAGTTCTCTGTTCTTAACGCTACCTCGCTAACGCGGGAAATGGCAAATAGCATGAAAAAAAAAAAAAAAAAAATATCTGGGAGTGGATCTGGCAGCGGATGGAACCATGGAAGCGGAAGTGGATCATAGGGTGGGGGAGGGGGCGAAAATTCTGGGGGCCTTGAAGAATGTGTGGAAGTCGAGAACATTATCTCGGAAAGCAAAAATGGGTATGTTTGAAGGAATAGTGGTTCCAACAATGTTGTATGGTTGCGAGGCGTGGGCTATGGATAGAGTTGTGCGCAGGAGGATGGATGTGCTGGAAATGAGATGTTTGAGGACAATGTGTGGTGTGAGGTGGTTTGATCGAGTGAGTAACGTAAGGGTAAGAGAGATGTGTGGAAATAAAAAGAGCGTTGTTGAGAGAGCAGAAGAGGGTGTTTTGAAGTGGTTTGGGCACATGGAGAGGATGAGTAAGGAAAGATTGACCAAGAGGATATATGTGTCGGAGGTGGAGGGAACAAGGAGAAGAGGGAGACCAAATTGGAGGTGGAAAGATGGAGTGAAAAAGATTTTGTGTGATCGGGGCCTGAACATGCAGGAGGGTGAAAGGAGGGCAAGGAATAGAGTGAATTGGAGCGATGTGGTATACCGGGGTTGACGTGCTGTCAGTGGATTGAATCAAGGCATGTGAAGCGTCTGGGGTAAGCTATGGAAAGCTGTGTAGGTATGTATATTTGCGTGTGTGGACGTATGTATATACATGTGTATGGGGGGGGTTGGGCCATTTCTTTCGTCTGTTTCCTTGCGCTACCTCGCAAACACGGGAGACAGAGACAAAGTATAATAAAATAATAAAAAATAATAAATAAATATATATATACATATATATATATATATATATATATATATATATATATATATATATATATATATATATATATATTATCTTTGGGGATAGGGGAGAAAGAATACTTCCCACGTATTCCCTGCGCGTCGTAGAAGGCGACTAAAAGGGAAGGGAGCGGGGGGCTGGAAATCCTCCCCTCTCAATTTTTTTTTCTTTTTTATTTTCCAAAAGAAGGAACAGAGAAGGGGGCCTGGTGAGGATATTCCCTAAAAGGCCCAGTCCTCTGTTCTTAACGCTACCTCGCTAATGCGGGAAATGGCGAATAGTATGAAAGAAAAAGAAAGATATATATATATATATATATATATATATATATATATATATATATATATATATATATATATATATATATATATTTTTTTTTTTTTTTTTTTTTTTTTATACTTTGTCGCTGTCTCCCGCGTTTGCGAGGTAGCGCAAGGAAACAGACGAAAGAAATGGCCCAACCCCCCCCCCCCCATACACATGTACATACACACGTCCACACACGCAAATATACATACCTACACAGCTTTCCATGGTTTACCCCAGACGCTTCACATGCCTTGCTTCAATCCACTGACAGCACGTCAACCCCTGTATACCACATGACTCCAATTCACTCTATTTCTTGCCCTCCTTTCACCCTCCTGCATGTTCAGGCCCCGATCACACAAAATCTTTTTCACTCCATCTTTCCACCTCCAATTTGGTCTCCCTCTTCTCCTCGTTCCCTCCACCTCCGACACATATATCCTCTTGGTCAATCTCTCCTCACTCATTCTCTCCATGTGCCCAAACCATTTCAAAACACCCTCTTCTGCTCTCTCAACCACGCTCTTTTTATTTCCACACATCTCTCTTACCCTTACGTTACTTACTCGATCAAACCACCTCACACCACACATTGTCCTCAAACATCTCATTTCCAGCACATCCATCCTCCTGCGCACATCTCTATCCATAGCCCACGCCTCGCAACCATACAACATTGTTGGAACCACTATTCCCTCAAACATACCCATTTTTGCTTTCCGAGATAATGTTCTCGACTTCCACACATTTTTCAAGGCTCCCAAAATTTTCGCCCCCTCCCCCACCCTATGATCCACTTCCGCTTCCATGGTTCCATCCGCTGACAGATCCACTCCCAGATATCTAAAACACTTCACTTCCTCCAGTTTTTCTCCATTCAAACTCACCTCCCAATTGACGTGACCCTCACCCCTACTGTACCTAATAACCTTGCTCTTATTCACATTTACTCTCAACTTTCTTCTTCCACACACTTTACCAAACTCAGTCACCAGCTTCTGCAGTTTCTCACATGAATCAGCCACCAGCGCTGTATCATCAGCGAACAACAACTGACTCACTTCCCAAGCTCTCTCATCCCCAACAGACTTCATACTTGCCCCTCTTTCCAGGACTCTTGTATTTACCTCCCTTACAACCCCATCCATAAACAAATTAAACAACCATGGACACATCACACACCCCTGCCGCAAACCTACATTCACTGAGAACCAATCACTTTCCTCTCTTCCTACACGTACACATGCCTTACATCCTCGATAAAAACTTTTCACTGCTTCTAACAACTTGCCTCCCACACCATATATTCTTAATACCTTCCACAGAGCATCTCTATCAATATATATATATATATATATATGTATATATATATATATATATATATATATATTTATATATATATATATATATATATATATATATATATATGTATATATATATATTTAATGTATGTATGACTCATGGTGAGGTGCCTGAGGATTGGCGGAATGCTTGCATAGTGCCATTGTACAAAGGCAAAGGGGATAAGAGTGAGTGCTCAAATTACAGAGGTATAAGTTTGTTGAGTATTCCTGGTAAATTATATGGGAGGGTATTGATTGAGAGGGTGAAGGCATGTACAGAGCATCAGATTGGGGAAGAGCAGTGTGGTTTCAGAAGTGGTAGAGGATGTGTGGATCAGGTGTTTGCTTTGAAGAATGTATGTGAGAAATACTTAGAAAAGCAAATGGATTTGTATGTAGCATTTATGGATCTGGAGAAGGCATATGATAGAGTTGATAGAGATGCTCTGTGGAAGGTATTAAGAATATATGGTGTGGGAGGCAAGTTGTTAGAAGCAGTGAAAAGTTTTTATCGAGGATGTAAGGCATGTGTACGTGTAGGAAGAGAGGAAAGTGATTGGTTCTCAGTGAATGTAGGTTTGCGGCAGGGGTGTGTGATGTCTCCATGGTTGTTTAATTTGTTTATGGATGGGGTTGTTAGGGAGGTAAATGCAAGAGTTTTGGAAAGAGGGGCAAGTATGAAGTCTGTTGGGGATGAGAGAGCTTGGGAAGTGAGTCAGTTGTTGTTCGCTGATGATACAGCGCTGGTGGCGGATTCATGTGAGAAACTGCAGAAGCTGGTGACGGAGTTTGGTAAAGTGTGTGGAAGAAGAAAGTTAAGAGTAAATGTCAATAAGAGCAAGGTTATTAGGTACGGTAGGGTTGAGGGTCAAGTCAATTGGGAGGTGAGTTTGAATGGTGAGAGGCTGGAGGAAGTGAAGTGTTTTAGATATCTGGGAGTGGATCTGTCAGCGGATGGAACCATGGAAGCGGAAGTGGATCATAGGGTGGGGGAGGGGGCGAAAATTTTGGGAGCCTTGAAAAATGTGTGGAAGTCGAGAACATTATCCCGGAAAGCAAAAATGGGTATGTTTGAAGGAATAGTGGTTCCAACAATGTTGTATGGTTGCGAGGCGTGGGCTATGGATAGAGTTGTGCGCAGGAGGATGGATGTGCTGGAAATGAGATGTTTGAGGACAATGTGTGGTGTGAGGTGGTTTGATCGAGTAAGTAACGTAAGGGTAAGGGAGATGTGTGGAAATAAAAAGAGCATGGTTGAGAGAGCAGAAGAGGGTGTTTTGAAATGGTTTGGGCACATGGAGAGAATGAGTGAGGAAAGATTGACCAAGAGGATATATGTGTCGGAGGTGAAGGGAACGAGGAGAAGAGGGAGACCAAATTGGAGGTGGAAAGATGGAGTGAAAAGGATTTTGTGTGATCGGGGCCTGAACATGCAGGAGGGTGAAAGGAGGGCAAGGAATAGAGTGAATTGGAGCGATGTGGTATACAGGGGTTGACGTGCTGTCAGTGGATTGAATCAAGGCATGTGAAGCGTCTGGGGTAAACCATGGAAAGCTGTGTAGGTATGTATATTTGCGTGTGTGGACGTGTGTATGTACATGTGTATGGGGGGGGTTGGGCCATTTCTTTCGTCTGTTTCCTTGCGCTACCTCGCAAACGCGGGAGACAGCGACAAAGTATAAAAAAAAAAAAAAAAATATATATATATATATATATATATATATATATATATATATATATATATATATATATATATATATATACATATATATATATATATGTATATATATATATATATATATATATATATATATATATATATATATATATATATATATATATATATATATATATATATATAAGGTTATTTAATGTATGTATGATTCATGGTGAGGTGCCTGAGGATTGGCGGAATGCGTTCATAGTGCCATTGTACAAAGGCAAAGGGGATAAGAGTGAGTGCTCAAATTACAGAGGTATAAGTTTGTTGAGTATTCCTGGGAAACTATATGGGAGGATATTGATTGAGAGGGTGAAGGCATGTACAGAGCATCAGATTGGGGAAGAGCAGTGTGGTTTCAGAAGTGGTAGAGGATGTGTGGATCAGGTGTTTGCTTTGAAGAATGTATGTGAGAAATACTTAGAAAAGCAAATGGATTTGTATGTAGCATTTATGGATCTAGAGAAGGCATATGATAGAGTTGATAGAGATGCTCTGTGGAAGGTACTTAGAATATATGGTGTGGGAGGCAAGTTGTTAGAAGCAGTGAAAAGTTTTTATCGAGGATGTAAGGCATGTGTACGTTTAGGAAGAGAGGAAAGTGATTGGTTCTCAGTGAATGTAGGTTTTCGGCAGGGGTGTGTGATGTCTTCCTGGTTGCTTAATTTGTTTATGGATGGGGTTGTTAGGCAGGTGAATGCAAGAGTTTTGGAAAGAGTGGCAAGTATGCAGTCTGTTGTGGATGAGAGCGCTTGGGAAGTGAGTCAGTTTTGTTCGCTGATGATACATCGCTGGTAGCTGATTCTTGTGAGAAACTGCAGAAGCTGCTGACTGAGTTTGGTAAAGTGTATGAAAGAAGAAAGTTAAGAGTAAATGTGAATAAGAGCAAGGTTTTTAGGTACAGTAGGGTTGAGGGTCAAGTCAATTGGGAGGTAAGTTTGAATGGAGAAAAGCTGGAGGAAGTAAAGTGTTTTAGATATCTGATAGTGGATTTGACAGCGGATGGAACCATGGAAGCGGAAGTGAATGATAAGGTGGGGGAGGGGTGAAAATCCTGGGAGCCTTGAAGGATGTGTGGAAGTCGAGAACATTATCTCCGAAAGCAAAAAATGGCTCTGTTTGAAGGAATATTGGTTCCAACAATATTGTATGGTTGCGAGGTGGCAATGGGAATGAATAAAGGCAGACAGTGTGAATTGTGTGCATGTGTATATATGTATGTGTCTGTGTGTGTATATATATGTGTACATTGAGATATATGGGTATGTATATTTGCGTGTGTGGACGCGTATGTATATACATGTGTATGGGGGTGGGTTGGGCCATTTCTTTCGTCTCTTTCCTTGCGCTACCTCGCAAACGCGGGAGACAGCGACAAAGCAAAATGAATTAAAATATATATATATATATATATATATATATATATATATATATATATATATATATATATATATATATATATATATTTTTTTTTTTTTTTTTTTATACTTTGTCGCTGTCTACCGCGTTTGCGAGGTAGCGCAAGGAAACAGACGAAGGAAATGGCCCAACCCCCCCCCATACACATGTATATACATACGTCCACACACGCAAATATACATACCTACACAGCTTTCCATGGTTTACCCCAGACGCTTCACATGCCTTGATTCAATCCACTGACAGCACGTCAACCCCGGTATACCACATCGCTCCAATTCACTCTATTCCTTGCCCTCCTTTCACCCTCCTGCATGTTCAGGCCCCGATCACACAAAATCTTTTTCACTCCATCTTTCCACCTCCAATTTGGTCTCCCTCTTCTCCTTGCTCCCTCCACCTCCGACACATATATCCTCTTGGTCAATCTTTCCTCACTCATCCTCTCCATGTGCCCAAACCACTTCAAAACACCCTCTTCTGCTCTCTCAACCACGCTCTTTTTATTTCCACACATCTCTCTTACCCTTACGTTACTCACTCGATCAAACCACCTCACACCACACATTGTCCTCAAACATCTCATTTCCAGCACATCCATCCTCCTGCGCACAACTCTATCCATAGCCCACGCCTCGCAACCATACAACATTGTTGGAACCACTATTCCTTCAAACATACCCATTTTTGCTTTCCGAGATAATGTTCTCGACTTCCACACATTCTTCAAGGCCCCCAGAATTTTCGCCCCCTCCCCCACCCTATGATCCACTTCCGCTTCCATGGTTCCATCCGCTGCCAGATCCACTCCCAGATATCTAAAACACTTCACTTCCTCCAGTTTTTCTCCATTCAAACTCACCTCCCAATTGACTTGACCCTCAACCCTACTGTACCTAATAACCTTGCTCTTATTCACATTTACTCTTAACTTTCTTCTTCCACACACTTTACCAAACTCAGTCACCAGCTTCTGCAGTTTCTCACATGAATCAGCCACCAGCGCTGTATCATCAGCGAACAACAACTGACTCACTTCC
This sequence comes from Panulirus ornatus, assembly GCF_036320965.1. Classification (NCBI taxonomy): domain Eukaryota; kingdom Metazoa; phylum Arthropoda; class Malacostraca; order Decapoda; family Palinuridae; genus Panulirus; species Panulirus ornatus. Next base: position 40,742,725 of record NC_092238.1, on the reverse strand, counting down.
CAAACTCTCTCATCCCCAGCAGACTTCATACTTGCCCCTCTTTCCAAAACTCTTGCATTTACCTCCCTAACAACCCCATCCATAAACAAATTAAACAACCATGGAGACATCACACACCCCTGCCGCAAACCTACATTCACCGAGAACCAATCACTTTCCTCTCTTCCTACACGTACACATGCCTTACATCCTCGATAAAAACTTTTCACTGCTTCTAACAACTTTCCTCCCACACCATATATTCTTAATACCTTCCACAGAGCATCTCTATCAACTCTATCATATGCCTTCTCCAGATCCATAAATGCTACATACAAATCCATTTGCTTTTCTAAGTATTTCTCACATACATTCTTCAAAGCAAACACCTGATCCACACATCCTCTACCACTTCTGAAACCACACTGCTCTTCCCCAATCTGATGCTCTGTACATGCCTTCACCCTCTCAATCAATACCCTCCCATATAATTTACCAGGAATACTCAACAAACTTATACCTCTGTAATTTGAGCACTCACTCTTATCCCCTTTGCCTTTGTATAATGGCACTATGCATATATGTATATATATATATATATATATATATATATATATATATATATATATATATATATATATATATATATGTATACATATATATATATATATATATATATATATATATATATATATATATATATATATATATATATATATATATATATATACACATGTATATATATATGTATATCTCTTAGAAATATATAGGGGGCAGACAATATGACTAGGTTGTTAGGGTCTACAGGTTGATAATTCTCTTGCCAGTGCTTAGTGATTGGAATACTTTGGTCATCTCTCTTGGTTGTTGGGGTTTGCAGGGTGATAGTTTTGTTGCCAGTGTTTAGCATTTGCATTTCTGTGGTCATCTCTATGTATTGACCACAGTAGTGTGATTGCTAGGTATTTGCAGGAAAATAATCACCCTGTAGACCTTAACAATGTGGTCACATTATACCCATCAGATTATGCTACCTGTATCGTCATTGAATCTGTCTTAATTGTTAATACAAAGAACCTTAATTTGTCCCTAGGGTGAGGGAGATGTGGGGAAAGATTGATAAGGAGGATATATGTGTTAGAGGTGAAGGGAACAAGGGAGGGTGGGAGACCAAATTGGAGGTGGAAGGATGGAGTGAAAACGATTTTGAGCGCTTGGGGTCTGAACATATAGGAGCTTCCCAGGAGTACTCAACAAACTTATACCTCTGTAATTTGAGGACTCACTTTTATCCCCTTTGCCTTTGTACAATGGCACTATGGACGCATTCCGCCAATCCTCAGGCACCTCACCATGAGTCATTCATACATTAAATAACCTTACCAAACAGTCAATAATACAGTCACCCCCTTTTTAAATAAATTCCACTGCAATACCATCTAAACCTGCTGCCTTGCCGGCTTTCATCTTCCGCAGAGCTTTTACTACCTTTTCTCTGTTTACCAAATCATTCTCCCTAACCCTCCCACTTTGCACACCACCTCGACCAAAACACCCTATATCTGCCACTCTATCATCAAACACATTCAATAAACCTTCAAAATACTCACTCCATCTCCTTCTCACATCACAACTACTTGTTATCACCCCCAAATGACCCCCTTCACTGAAGTTTCCATTGACTCCCTTGTCTAACGCACTTTATTTCCCTCCTTCCAAAACATCTCTTTATTCTCCCTAAAATTAAATGATACTCTCTCACCCCAACTCTCATTTGACCTCTTTTTCACCTGTTGCACCTTTCTCTTGATCTCCTGCCTCCTTCTTTTATACATCTTCCCGTCATTTGCATTTTTCCCTTGCAAAAATCGTCCAAATGCCTCTCTCTTCTCTTTCACTAACAATCTTATTTCTTCATCCCACTACTCACTACCCTTTCTAATCTGCCCACCTCCTACGCTACTCATGCCACAAGCATCTTTTGCGCAAGCCATCACTGCTTCCCTAAATACATTCTATTCCTCACCCACTCTCCTTACGTCCTTTGTTCTCACCTTTTTCTATTCTCTACTCAGTCTCTCCTGGTACTTTTTCACACAAGTCTCCTTCCCAAGCTCACTTACTCTCACCACTCTCTTCGCCCCAACATTCTCTCTTTTTGTCTGAAAACCTCAACAAATCTTCACTTTTGCCTCCACAAGATAATGATCAGACATCCCTCCAGTTGCACCTCTCAGCACATTAAGATTCAAAAGTCTCTCTTTCACGCGCCTATCAATTAACATGTAATCCAATAACGCTCTCTGGCCATCTCTCTTACTTACATACGTATACTTATGTATAGCTCTCTTTTTAAACCAGGTATTCCCTGTAACCAGTCCTTTTTCAGCTCATAAATCTACAAGCTCTTCACCATTTCCATTTACAACACTGAACACCCCATGTACACCAATTATTCCCTCAACTGCCACATTACTCACCTTTGCTTTGAAATCATCCATCACTATAACCCTGTCTCGTGCATCAAAACCACTAACACACTCAGCTGCTCCCAGAACACTTGCCTCTCATGAACTTTCTTCTCATGCCCAGGTGCATATGCACCAATAATCACCCATCTCTCTCCATCCACTTTCAGTTTTACCCATATCAATCTAGAGTTTACTTTCTTACACTGTATCACATACTCCCACCACCCCTGTTTCAGGAGTAGTGCTACTCCTTCCCTTGCTCTTGTCCTCTCACTAACCCCTGAATTTACTCCCAAGACATTCCCAAATCACACTACCCTTTTGCCCTTGAGCTTCGTTTCACTCAGAGCCAAAACATCCAGGTTCCTTTCCTCAAACGTACTACCTATCTCTCCTTTTTTCTCATCTTGGTTACAACCACACACATTCAGACACCCCAATCTGAGCCTTCGAGGAGGATGAGCACTCCCCGCGTGAGTCTTTCTTCTGTTTCCCCTTTCAGAAAGTTAGAATACAAGGAGGGGAGGGTTTCCAGCCCCCCGCTCCCGTCTCCTTTAGTCGCCTTCTACGACACTTGAGGAATGCGTGGGAAGTATTCTCTCTCCCCTATAACCAGGTATATATATATATATATATATATATATATATATATATATATATATATATATATATATATATATATATATATGTTGGAAAGGATCACAATTTTGCGCGTGAATTTTCCCCGTGGACTCATAGGAATATATATATATATATATATATATATATATATATATATATATATATATATATATATATATATATATATATATATATATATATGTATATATATATACATATATATATATATATATATATATATATATATATGTATATATATATACATATATATATATATATATATATATATATATATATATATATATATATATATATATATATATATATATATATATATATATATATATATATATCCCTATGAGTCTACGGGGACATGAAACACGATAAGTTCCCATGTGCACTTTCGTTTAATAATCACATTATCAGGGGAGTTACAAGAAAGAAATGTAACAGTCACTTGATATGCAGCGAAGAGACGGAATTATGTGACGATTACACGAAAGTGCACTTGGGAACTTATCGTGTTTCATTTCCCTTCTAAGAAAGAGTTCTGGTATTGCACAAGATTGTGCTAATTCCAACAACACAGAAAAGTGGACCCCTTAGAGTGGAAAGTCTCTTGACGAGCTGTACTCCCAGTGATACAATTGACCTAAGGTATAAATGACTGAAACAATATTTTATGTAAAAATGCGTAAAACATGTAAGCAGTTTATACTCTAATTCATCATATTTCCTATAAAACTAGTCTAAACTTCTTTATCATATTATACTGCTGAGCTCTAAATTTCTCATGCTTTTCGTTTTCATTTATATCTGCTCGTCTCTTTTTGCTTAATGAAGTCTCCTCTTCAATTATTTAGCTCAAAACTCCTTGCAAATGTAATCTCTGCAAAGAACTTTACTCACTCAGAAAGTCTGCAAGGTCTGTCGCTCTCATTCAGTGCTTATACATGTGATGTGCCGTCCTTCCTCAGTCTGCTACAGTCCCTAAGGCGTTTATTTTTCCGAAATCTGTTGTGTCCCTTATAGGCTCCTCTTGTCATCATTCCTTAGAGAGTCAATAACCCTTAGTCTCTCACACCTCTCATGGCTTTTATGTTTCCATAATAAGCTGCAAACCTTAGTCCTTTCGTCTCCATAATTATTTCTTAGTCTGTCTTGGTTGGTCAGACTGTTAAGGTCCTCCAGTCTGGCGCATTCTCATATTCTGTCACGTTTCCTGAGTCAATCATGGTCCACCAGTCGGCCAATATTCCCACAGTCATGCTCCTCCCGTCTGTCATCCCGCAGCAATCTGCCACGCGACGACGGCCTATCATACTGAATGAGGATAATCTGTTCTTGCAGTCAGTATATTCCCTAAGCCTCTCCTGATCTAGGCGTCTGAGGCTCCTCTGATGATAAATCCCTAGTTCCTCCAGTGGCTGAAGGCCAAGGTTTCTTCTCCCAAGTCTCAAAAAACAATGCAAAAACCTAAGTACGCTCTTCTCTCAAACATATGTTAATCTAGCATTCATTTTTTTCTCATTGTTTTTCCTCTGGCGCAAAACGGTTTTTAAAATCATATCACATTCGTCTATAAATAGCCAGAACATGCCTTCCGGGCATAGAACACGGTTTAGCATCCTGGAAGCGCATGGAAATTATGCTAAACGTTTAGCATAACAATGCAGAAAATGTTTTAAATAGATGTGGTAAATCATTTTCAACTTACCTGCAGGTTCTGCGGCGTCTTGGAGTCAGAAATCATGACTTACAATTTTGGGAAGAAGAGGAGAGTTTACAAATAATTTCCTGGGGATGTGAGGAAGTGCGACATGTGAAAATCAACTTTGTTCATATATATATATATATATATATATACATATATATATATATATATATATATATATATATATATATATATATATATATATATATATATATATGGGGATAGGGGAGAAAGAATACTTCCTACGCATTCCTCACGTGTCGCAGAAGGCGACTAAAGGGGACGGGAGCGGGGGGTTAGAAACCCTCTCCTCCTTGTATTTTAACTTTCTAAAAGGGGAAACAGAAGAAGGCGTCACGCGGGGAGTGCTCATCCTCCTCGAAGGCTCAGATTGGAGTGTCTAAATGTGTGTGGATGTAACCAAGATGTGAAAAAAGGAGAGATAGGTAGTATGTTTGAGGAAAGGAACCAGGATGTTTTGGCTCTGAGTGAAACGAAGCTCAAGGGTAAAGGGGAAGAGTGGTTTGGGAATGTCTTGGGAGTAAAGTCAGGGTTTAGTGAGAGGACAAGAGCAAGGGAAGGAGTAGCACTACTCCTGAAATAGGAGAGGTGGGAGTATGTGATAGAGTGTAAGAAAGTAAACTCTAGATTGATATGGGTAAAACTGAAAGTGGATGGAGAGAAATAGGTGATTATTGGTGCATATGCACCTGGGCATGAGAAGAAAGATCATGAGAGGCAAGTGTTTTGGGAGCAGCTGAATGAGTGTGTTAGTGGTTTTGATGCACGAGACCGGGTTATAGTGACAGGTGATTTGAATGCAAAGGTGAGTAATGTGGCAGTTGAGGGAATGATTGGTATACATGGGGTGTTCAATGTTGTAAATGGAAATGGTGAAGAGCTTGTATATTTATGTGCTGAAGAAGGACTGGTGATTGGGAATACCTGGTTTAAAAAGAGAGATATACATAAGTATACGTATGTAAGTAGGAGAGATGGCTAGAGAGCGTTATTGGATTACGTATTAATTGACAGGCGCGCGAAAGAGAGACTTTTGGATGTTAATGTGCTGAGAGGTGCAACTGGAGGGATATCTGATCATTATCTTGTGGAGACGAAGGTGAAGATTTGTAGAGGTTTTCAGAAAAGAAGAGAGAATGTTGGGGTGAAGAGAGCGGTGAGAGTAAGGAGCTTGGGAAGGAGACTTGTGTGAGGAAGTAACAGGAGAGACTGAGTACAGAATGGAAAAAGGTGAGAACAAAGGACGTAAGGGGAGTGGGGGTGGAATGGGATGTATTTAAGGAAGCAGTGATGGCTTGCGCAAAAGATTCTTGTGGCATGAGAAGCGTGGGAGGTGGGCAGATTAGAAAGGGTAGTGAGTGGTGGGATGAAGAAGTAAGATTATCAGTAAAAGAGAAGAGAGAGGCATTTGGACGATTTTTGCAGGGAAATGATGCAAATGACTGGGAGATGTATAAAAGAAAGAGGCAGGAGGTCAAGAGAAAGGTGCAAGAGGTGAAAAAGAGGGCAAATAAGAGTTGGGGTGAGAGAGTATCATTAAATTTTAGGGAGAATAAAAAGATGTTCTGGAAGGAGGTAAATAAAGTGCGTAAGACAAGGGAACAAATGGGAACTTCAATAAAGGGGGCTAATGGGGAGGTGATAACAACTAGTGGTGATGTGAGAAGGAGATGGAGTGAGTATTTTGAAGGTTTGTTGAATGTGTTTGATGATAGAGTGGCAGATATAGGGTGTTTTGGTCGAGGTGGTGTGCAAAGTGAGAGGGTTAGGGAGGATGATTTGGTAAACAGAGAAGAGGTAGTAAAAGCTTTGCGAAAGATGAAAGCCGGCAAGGAAGTGGGTTTGGATGGCATTGCAGTGGAATTTATCAAAAAAGGAGGTGACTGTATTGTTGACTGTTTAGTAAGGTTATTCGATGTATGTATGATTCATGGTGAGGTGGCTGAGGATTGGCGGAATGCTTGCATAGTGCCATTGTACAAAGGCAAAGGGGACAAAGGTGAGTGCTTAAATTAGAGAGGTATAAGTTTGTTGAATATTCCTGGGAAATCATATGGGGGGCATTGATTGAGAGGTTGAAGGCATGTACAGAGCATCAGACTGAGAATGTTGGTTTGCGGCAGGGGTGTGTGATGTCTCCATCGTTGTTTAATTTGTTTATGGATGGGGTTGTTAGGAAGGTGAATGCAAGAGTTTTTGAGAGAGGGGCAACTATGCAGTCTGTTGTTGATGACGGGGCTTGGGAAGTGAGGCAGTTGTTGTTCGCTGATGATACAACGCTGGTGGCTGATTAGGGTGAGAAACTGCAGAAGTCTGTGACTCAGTTTTGTAAAGTGTTTGAAAGAAGAGAGGTGAGAGTGAATGTGAATAAGAGCAAAGTTATTACGTTCAGTAGGGTTGAAGGACAAGTAAATTGGGAGGTTGGTTTGAATGGAAAGAAACTGGAGGAAGTAAAGTGTTTTAGATATCTGGGAGTGGATTTGGCAGGGGATGGAACCATGGAAGCGGAAGTGAGTCACAGGATGGGGGAGGGGGCGAAGGTTCTGGGAGCGTTGAAGAATGTGTGGAAGGCGAGAACGTTATCTCGGAGAGCAAAAATGGGTGTTTGAAGGAATAGTGGTTCCAACAATGTTATATGGTTGTGAGGTATGGGCTATAGATAGGGTTGTGTGGAGGAGGGTGGATGTGTTGGAAACGAGATGTTTGAGGACAATATGTGGTGTGAGGTGGTTTGATCGAGTAAGTAATGAAAGGGTAAGAGAGATGTGTGGTAATAAAAAGAGTGTGGTTGAGAAAGCAGAAGAGGGTATATTGAGTTGGTTTGGTCACAGGGAGAGAATGATTGAGGAAAGATTGACAAAGAGGATATATAATACAGAGGTGGAGGGAACGAAGAGAAGTGGGAGACCAAATTGGAGGTGGAAGGATGGAATGAAAATGATTTTGAGCGATTGGAGCCTGAACGTACAGGAGGGTGAAAGGCGTGCAAGGAATTGAGTGAATTTGAACGATGTGGTATCCCGGGGTGGACATGCTGACAATGGATTGAACCAGGGCATGTGAAGCGTCTTGGGTAAATCATGGAAAGTTTTGTGGGCCTTGATGTGGAAAGGGAGCTGTGGTTTCACTGCATTACACATGATAGATATAGACTGAGTGTGAACGAATGTGGCCTTTGTTGTCTTTTCCTAGCGGTACCTCGCGCGCACGCGGGGGGAGGGGGTGCAACTTCATGTTTGGTGCTGTCGCGGAGGGGAGTGGTTGAAGGCAGCGTGTATGAATACGTACATGTGTATATATGTATATGTCTATATACGTGTATGTATGTATACGTTGAAATGTATAGGTATGTATATGTGAGTGTGTGGGCGTTTATGTATTTGTATGTGTATGTGGGTGAGTTGGGTCAGTCTTTCGTCTGTTTCCTTGCGCTAACGCGGAAGACCGACAAAGTATAGTAATGAAATATATATATATATATATATATATATATATATATATATATATATATATATATATATATATATATATATATATATATATATATATATATGTACAACTTGTGTCCATTTATCGAGCATCCCGATCTGAGGATAAACAGCTAGCTTGGCTTTTGAGTCGACTCCCTTGTCCAAGATCCGAACCCTTGCGGGTCCGAGTAATTTCTAATCAGCGACGCTAACCAAGTACCCCACGGATGCTCTTATATTCTGATAAACACTAATCGTACAATTTGAGTTATAAAGTCGGTAGCGTAAACGTGTAATGACCTAGAATTAGCAATTAAGCCATCCAGACACCGTTAGTGGGGTTCCATGACCAGATGTTATTCCGGAAACTGAATGAAGGAAATGGAGAAGGAAGAGTCAGGCTCGACCAAACCCACAGCAGCGCAAGAGAAGTAACCCGAGATAGGTCGTTGTTTTGGTAAAGAGTTGTCCTTTAAGTTCTTAAAACACGCTCATGAGTTCCTCGTAAAGTTCTTAAGAGACGCTCTCAAGAGTTCTTCGTTAAGCCCTAAACACACGCGGAAGAGTTTTTCGTTAAACCTTCAACACGCACCTGAGAGATTTTCGTCAAGCTCGGAGCACTAGTCCAAGAAATCTTTTTTAAGCCTTCAAAACAGGTCCAAGAGTTTTTCGTTCAGCCTTCAGAACGCCAGAGAGTTCGTTAAACCTTCAACACACGCCTGATCGTTAGTTTTAAGCCCCCAACACACCCAAAAGTTCTTCGCTAAACCCTCAACAATCGTTAAGAGTTCTTAAGCTCAACTCACGCCCAAGAGTTCTTCATTAATCCTTCAAGAATCCCGATAGTTCTTCGTTTAACCATCAACACACGCCCAACAGTTCTTCGTTAAGCCCCTAAGGCGCGCCCAAGTTCTTCGTTAAGCCCTCAAGACACGCCCAAGGTCTTCGTTAAGCCCTCAACACACGCCCAACAGTTCCTTGTTAAGCCCTCAAGACACGCCCAAGGTCTTCGTTAAGCCCTCAACACACGCCCAAGAGAACTCCACCCACTACCACGCTCGCACCACTTGTCGTTATTCACTTCAGAACAAAACGAAGAAAGTTTTCCAGTTAACGAGAAATATTTATGAAATAATTTTTCTTAGAGAAGCATAGTCGTTTAAGTTCACGAGTTCCATTGGTAAGCCAAAACTGTAAGTTCGAAACTTCCGCTAAGCTTAAATAAGTAGGGTAAAAACAAAACCAGGGAACTAAGCTAACAAGGTTTTGTGGACACTGCTTACATTACGCAGTGATGACTATACGAGTCATACGTGTAATGCAGTTTGTACGAGTCACAAGACGTTCACAAGTGAAGTGTTTTAGATATCTGGGAGTGGATCTGGCAGCGGATGGAACCATGGAAGCGGAAGTGGATCATAGGGTGGGGGAGGGGGCGAAAATTCTGGGGGCCTTGAAGAATGTGTGGAAGTCGAGAACATTATCTCGGAAAGCAAAAATGGGTATGTTTGAAGGAATAGTGGTTCCAACAATGTTGTATGGTTGCGAGGCGTGGGCTATGGATTGAGTTGTGCGCAGGAGGATGGATGTGCTGGAAATGAGATGTTTGAGGACAATGTGTGGTGTGAGGTGGTTTGATCGAGTGAGTAACGTAAGGGTAAGAGAGATGTGTGGAAATAAAAAGAGCGTGGTTGAGAGAGCAGAAGAGGGTGTTTTGAAGTGGTTTGGGCACATGGAGAGAATGAGTGAGGAAAGATTGACCAAGAGGATATATGTGTCGGAGGTGGAGGGAACGAGGAGAAGAGGGAGACCAAATTGGAGGTGGAAAGATGGAGTGAAAAAGATTTTGTGTGATCGGGGCCTGAACATGCAGGAGGGTGAAAGGAGGGCAAGGAATAGAGTGAATTGGAGCGATGTGGTATACCGGGGTTGACGTGCTGTCAGTGGATTGAATCAAAGCATGTGAAGCGTCTGGGGTAAACCATGGAAAGCTGTGTAGGTATGTATATTTGCGTGTGTGGACGTATGTATATACATGTGTATGGGGGGGGGTTGGGCCATTTCTTTCGTCTGTTTCCTTGCGCTACCTCGCAAACGCGGGAGACAGCGACAAAGTATAATAAAAAAAAAATAATATATATATATATATATATATATGTATATATATATATATATATATATATATATATATATATATATATATATATGAATGATGTTGATCTTATCGTCTTACATACATATGGTGTGCTTGTTTAGTAAGCATTAAGGGGATAGGGGAGAAAGAATACTTCCCACGTATTCCCTGCGTGTCGTAGAAGGCGACTAAAAGGGAAGGGAGCGGGGGGCTGGAAATCCTACCCTCTCAGTTTTTTTAATTTTCCAAAACAAGGAACAGAGAAGGGGGCCAGGTGAGGATATTCCCTCAAAGGTCCAGTCCTCTGTTCTTAACGCTACCTTGCTAACGCGGGAAATGGCGAATAGTATGAATTTAAAAAAAAGAAATATATATATATATATATATATATATATATATATATATATATATATATATATATATATATATATATATATATATATATGTGTGTGTGTGTGTGTGTGTGTGTGTGTTGTGTGTGTGTGTGTGTGTGTGTGTGTGTGGTGAGTGGTGGGATGAAGAAGTAAGATTATTAGTGAAAGAGAAGAGAGAGGCATCTAGACGATTTTTGCATGGAAAAAATGCAAATGACAGAAAGATATATAAAAGAAAGAGACAGGAGGTCAACAGAAATGTGCAAGAGGTGAAAAAGAGGGCAAATGAGAGCTGGGGTGAGGGAGTATCATTAAATTCTAGGGTGAATAGAATATGTTTTGGAAGGAGTGTGTAAGACAAGGAAACAAATTGGAACATTATTGAAGAGGGCTAATGGGGAGGTGATAACAAGTAGTGGTGATGTGAGAAGGAGATGGGGTGAGTATTTTGAAGGTTTGTTTGATGATCGAGAGGCAGATATAGGGTGTTTCGGTCGAGGTGGTGTGCAAAGTGACAGGGTGAAAAGGATAAACAGAGAAGAGATAGTAAAAGCTTTGCGGAAGATGAAAGCCGGCAAGGCAGCGGGTTTGGATGGTGTTGCAGTGGAATTTGTTTAAAAAGGGGGTAACTGTATTGTTGACTGGTTGGTAAGGTTATTTAATGTATGTATGACTCTTGGTGAGGTGCCTGAGGATGGGCGAAATGCTTGCATAGTGCCATTGTACAAAGGCAAAGGGGATAAAAGTGAGTGCGCAAATTACAGGGGTATAACTCTGTAGAGTATTCCTGGGAAACTATATGGGAGGATATTGATTGAGAGGGTGAAGGCATGTACGGAGCATCAGATTTGGGAAGAGCAGTGTGGTTTCAAAAGTGGTAAAGGATGTGTTGCTTTAAAGAATGTATGTGAGAAACACTTAGAAAAGCAAATGGATTTGTATGTAGCCTTTATGGATTTAGAGAAGTCATATGATAGAGTTGATAGAGATGCTCTGTAGAAGGTATTAACAATATATGGTATGGGAGGAACGTTGTTAGAAGCAGTGAAAAGTTTTTACCGAGGATGTAAGGCATGTGTACGAGAAGGAAGAGAGGAAAGTGATTGGTTCTCAGTGAATGTTGGTTTGCGGCAGGGGTGCGTGATGTCTCTATGGTTGTTTGATTTGTTTATGGATGGGGTTGTTAGGGAGGTGAATGCAAGAGTTTTGGAAAGAGAGGCAAGTATGCAGTCTGTTGTGGATGAGAGCGCTTGGGAAGTGAGTCAGTTGTTCGCTGATGATACAACGCTGGT
>NC_092238.1:40698149-40725649 GCF_036320965.1 Panulirus ornatus | reverse complement strand
GCGAAAGTTCTGGGGGCGTTGAAAAACGTGTGGAAGTCAAGAACTTTATCATGAAAATTAAAATGGATATGTTTGAAGTGATAGTGGTTCCAATGATGTTATGTGTTTGCGAGGCGTTGGCTATACATAGAGATGTGTGGCGGAGGGTGGATGTGCTGGAAATGAGTTGTTTGAGGACAATATGTGGTGTGAGGTGGTTTGATCGAGTAAGTAATGAAAGGGTAAGAGAGATGTGTGGTAATAAAATGAGTATGGTTGAGAGAGCAGAAGAGGGTGTTTTGAAATGGTTTGTTCACATGGAGAGAATGATTGAGGAAAGATTGACAAAGAGGATATATGAGTCAGAGGTGGAGGGAACGGGGAGAAGTGGGAGACCAAATTGGAGGTGGAAAGATGGAGTGAAAAAGATTTTGAGTGATCGGGGCCTGAACATACAGGAGGGTGAAAGGCGTGCAAGGAATAGAGTGACTTGGAACGATGTGGTATACCTGGTCGACGTGCTGTCAATGGATTGAACCAGGGCATGTGAAGCGTCTAGGGTAGACCATGGAAGGTTTTGTGGGGCCTGGATGGGGAAAGGGAGATGTAGTTTCTGTGCATTATACATGACAGCTAGAGACTGTGTGTGAACGAATGTGGCCTTTGTTTTCTTTTCCTATCGCTAGCTCGCGCACATGCGGGGGGAGGGGGTTGTTATATCATGTGTGGCGCGGTGGCGACGAGAATGAATAAGAGCAAACAGTATGAATTATATACATGTGTATATATATGTATATGTCTCTGTCTGTGTATATATAGGTATACGTTGAGATGTATAGGTATGTATATTTGCGTGTGTGGACGTGTATGTATATCAATGTGTATGTGGGTGGGTTGGGCCATTCTTTCATCTGTTTCCTTGCGCTACCTCGCTAACGCGGGAGACAGCGACAAAGTATAAGTACATAAATAAATATATATATGTATATATATATATATATATATATATATATATATATATATATATATATATATATATATATATATATATATATATATATATATATATATCCACCTTCATGCGCACAACTCTATCCATAGCCCACGCCTCGCAACCATACAACATTGTTGGAACCACTATTCCTTCAAACATACCCATTTTTGCTTTCCGAGATAATGTTCTCGACTTCCAAACATTCTTCAAGGCTCCCGGGATTTTCGCCCCCTCCCCCACCCTATGATTCACTTTCGCTTCCATGGTTCCATCCGCTGCCAGATCTACTCCCAGATATCTAAAACACTTCACTTCCTCCAGTTTTTCTTCATTCAAACTTACCTCCCAGTTGACTTGACCCTCAACCCTACTGTACCTAATAACCTTGCTCTTATTCACATTTACTCTTAACTTTCTCCTTTCACACACTTTACCAAACTCAGTCACCAGCTTCTGCAGTTTCTCACATGAATCAGCCACCATCGCTGTATCATCAGCGAACTACAACTGACTCGCTTCCCAAGCTCTCTCATCCACAAAAGACTTTATACTTGCCCCTCTTACCAAAACTCTTGCATTCACCTCCCTAACAACCCCATCCATAAACAAATTAAACAACCATGGAGACATCACACACCCCTGCCGCAAACCTACATTCACTGAGAACCAATCACTTTCCTCTCTTCCTACACGTACACATGCCTTACATCCTCGATAAAAACTTTTCACTACTTCTAACAACTTGCCTCCCACACCTTATATTCTTAATACCTTCCACAGAGCATCTCTATCAACTCTATCATATGCCTTCTCCAGATCCATAAATGCTACATACAAATCCATTTGCTTTTCTAAATATTTCTCACATACATTCTTCAAAGCAAACACCTGATCCACACATCCTCTATCACTTCTGAAACCACACTTCTCTTCCCCAATCTGATGCTCTGTACATGCCTTCACCCTCTCAATCAATACCCTCCCATATGATTTACCAGGAATACTCAATAAACTTATACCTCTGTAATTTGAGCACTCACTCTTATCCCCTTTGCCTTTGTACAATAGCACTATGCACGCATTCCGCCAATCCTCAGGCACCTCACCATGAGTCATACATACATGAAATAATCTTACCAACCAGTCAACAATACAGTCACCCCCTTTTTTAATAGATTCCACTGCAATACCATCCAAACCTGCTGCCTTGCCGGATTTCATCTTCCGCAAAGCTTTTACTACCTCTTCTCTGTTTACCAAATAATTTTCCCTAACCCTCTCACTTTGCACACCACCTCGACCAAAACACCCTATATCTGCCACTCTATCATCAAACACATTCAACAAACCTTCAAAATACTCACTCCATCTCCTTCTCACATCACCACTACTTGTTATCACCTCCCCATTAGCGCCCTTCACTGAAGTTCCCATTTGCTCCCTTGTCTTACGCACTTTATTTACCTCCTTCCAGAACATCTTTTTATTCTCCCTAAAATTTAATGATACTCTCCCACCCCAACTCTCATTTCCCCTCTTTTTCACCTCTTGCACCTTTCTCTTGATCTCCTGTCTCTTTCTTTTATGCATCTCCCACTCAATTGCATTATTTCCCTGTAAAAATCGTCCAAATGCCTTTCTCTTGTCTTTCACTAATAATCTTACTTCTTCATCCAACCACTCACTACCCTCTAATCAACCCACCTCCCACGCTTCTCATGCCACAAGCATCTTTTGCGCAATCCATCACTGATTCCCTAAATACATCCCATTCCTCCCCCACTCCCCTTACTTCCATTGTTCTCATCTTTTTCCATTTTGTACTCAGTCTCTCCTGGTACTTCCTCTCACAAGTCTCCTTCCCAAGCTCACTTACTCTCACCACCCTCTTCACCCCAATATTCACTCTTCTTTTCTGAAAACCCATACAAATCTTCACCTTAGCGTCCACAAGATAATGATCAGACATCCCTCCAGTTGCACCTCTCAGCACATTAACATCCAAAAGTCTCTCTTTCGCGCGCCTGTCAATTAACACGTAATCCAATAACGCTCTCTGGCCATCTCTCCTACTTACATACGTATACTTATGTATATCACGCTTTTTAAACCAGGTATTCCCAATCACCAGTCCTTTTTCAGCACATAAATCTACAAGCTCTTCACCATTTCCATTTACAGCACTGAACACCCCATGTATACCAATTATTCCCTCAACTGCCACATTACTCTTCTTTGCATTCAAAATCACCCATCACTATAACCCGGTCTTGTGCATCAAAACCACTAACACACTCATTCAGCTGCTCCCAAAACACTTGCCTCTCATGATCTTTCTTATCATGCCCAGGTGCATATTCACCAATAATCACCCATCTATCTACATCAACTTTCAGTTTTGCCCATATTAATCGAGAATTTACTTTCTTACATTTTATCACATACTCGCACAGCTCCTGTTTCAGGAGTACTGCTACTCCTTCCCTTGCTCTTGTCCTCTCACTAACCCCTGACTTTACTCCCAAGACATTCCCAAACCACTCTTCCCCTTTACCCTTGAACTTCGTTTCACTCAGAGCCAAAACATCCAGGTTCCTTTCCTCAAACATAGTACCTATCTCTCCTTTTTTCACATCTTGGTTACATCCACGCACATTTAGACACCCCAATCTGAGTCTACGAGGAGGATGAGCACTCCCCGCGTGACTCATTCTGTTTCCCATTTTTAGAAAGTTAAAATACAAGGAGGGAGGAATTGTGGCCCCCCCGCTCCCGTCCCCTATAGTCATCTTCTACGACACGTGAGGAATACGTGGGAAGTATTCTCTCACCCCTATCCCCAGGGATAATATAATATATATATATATATATATATATATATATATATATATATATATATATATATATATATATATATATATACATATATATATATATATATATATATATATATATATATATATATATATATATATATTTTTTTTTTTTTTCTTTTTTTTTTTTTTTTTTGCCGCTGCCTCCCGCGTTTGCGAGGTAGCGCAAGGAAACAGACGAAAGAAATGGCCCAACCCACCCCCATACACATGTATATACATACGTCCACACACGCAAATATACATACCTACACAGCTTTCCATGGTTTACCCCAGACGCTTCACATGCCCTGATTCAATCCACTGACAGCACGTCAACCCCGGTATACCACATCGATCCAATTCACTCTATTCCTTGCCCTCCTTTCACCCTCCTGCATGTTCAGGCCCCGATCACACAAAATCTTTTTCACTCCATCCCTCCACCTCCAATTTGGTCTCCCACCTCTCCTCGTTCCCTCCACCCCCGACACATATATCCTTTTGGTCAATCTTTCCTCACTCATTCTCTCCATGTGCCCAAACCACTTCAAAACACCCTCTTCTGCTCTCTCAACCACGCTCTTTTTATTTCCACACATCTCTCTTACCCTTACGTTACTTACTCGATCAAACCACCTCACACCACACATTGTCCTCAAACATCTCATTTCCAGCACATCCATCCTCCTGCGCACAATATATATATATATATATATACATATATATATATATATATATATATATATATATATATATATATATATATATATATATATATATATATATATATACTCACCGTTGTTACCGGACTCCGCCTGCTTAGGTTAAGCCGCGAGTGAAAAGTCTCTTTTGGCAGGGGCGTATTATTTAGAATTTCTTACTTCAAGAGAGTCTACATTCCTCACACTTATTGTAAATAGCGCAGCCTTTAAAAAGGTCCTGGATTACGTATATGTAATACACATACACTAAGACTAAGAAAAGTGCTGACGGATTTAACATGAATATATATATGTGGCTAGCAGGAGTTATGTCCTGAATTTCTAAGTTGTCAATTTTCTCTTGATGACCGAGACTTAAACAGTTCAGTATATGTTCATTAAAATTCCAGCGACTGCACCCACATACACGTCAAGTTACAAGTATACAATCCAAGTCTCACATCTGCACACCTTCCAATAAGCAAAGGAGACGAGAGCCGTAGTTCACGGAGAGGTGGGTATGTAATTCCTCTCTGCACCAGTGAACAATACTTGAAATATTTCCTTCATTAGAAGACTTGGTTACTTGGTACGTTCGGGCCCTTATCACTTCGCAAGGACGTTTTACAGTGACTTTGCTGACCGTTATGTGTCGAACTGGGCAGTAGGTAGGTTGACCTCGAACGAACTATCATTAACCCAGTCTGTAAAGGAAATAAACTTACAGCAGTATGCCATAGTGATGACATATTTCTAGAGTCACCTCCCCTGAATTCTGCAAAGCTCCAATATTTGCAGTAGCATGACGCTGGGAGAGAAGGAAAAACATTTCTGCGTAGAATTTATTATCAGTTTCTTTTTCTACCATTCTCTTTAGTCAGCAGAATTATCTGAGGATAAATTGCCTCATTTACAGCGGCACTTCTGTTTTTTTCTCCTCTTGTTTTTTTAAGGGAAGTATACGTTATATCACTGATGTTATTGTAAGGAATTTATAAAACTGGTTTTGTTAGTTTTTTGATGTTTTAAACCTTGACATCATCTGAAGACCTGTGTGAAATTCGTAGTTACGTTTCAGAATTTCCTTCTGAGTCATTCCGAGATGCATTATAATTTCGAATCACCTGACGGATGATGCTGAAGCTCATGATTATATTGTGAAGCAGTTGAGCAATTTAGTGTTTTATGTCGGAAAGGTAATCATCAGTTTGCTACGTCATATGAAATCAAACATAGTCATCGACTGATGTGTTTACCAGAATTTACTGACCTAATACGTATGTATTCACCAAAGATTCGTCCGCATCCGAGCCACATTTTTTTTTTCTGTATATGAAACCTGTAATCACATACAGGAGTATCATTTGGCGAAGCTCCAAAGTGATTGATTTGAAAGTGACTTCTGAGGAGCAGTAGCTCTCACAAAGTCAAAACTGCTGTGATACCCTTCAAGTATACAAAGTATCAAGGGATAAGAGAATAAAAGAACCTGGAGCTACATGCTCTGCCCGACTGATGTGGACTTTGAAGTCGAAGGAACGCCATTGATATTAATGGGAAAAAACACAAGGCCTCCTCGTGCAAGTCATGTCTCCCTATATCTAGCTGCCAACTTGAAGATATCTACGGTAAGGCATAGAAAACAGAGGATACTTAAGATTGAGGACCCTGAGAGAGACCCGCTCAAAGAGATTATCATCATCGAGCATCTGTACAGAGCAGCATTGCCCGTGGATATTGGAAATGGAAACATATGTAAATTTAGTGATTGCTCAGCGAGCCCTTGTGCGAGTTTTCTGGGAGATAGAGAGAGAGAGAGAGAGAGAGAGAGAGAGAGAGAGAGAGAGAGAGAGAGAGAGAGAGAGGAGGGAGAGAGGGAGGGAGAGACACTATGGAAGATCCAAGACAACTGAAATATAAGCTTAAGGTTTAGTCGCCCCTGAAACAAGCGCACACGAGACATAACGAAGAACGTGATCGAACACATTTCAAAGGTCCGTCTTGAAATCGAAGGATATAAAATCCAGCGATCATGCCGAGCTTTTTACTCTTAAGCGACGGTTTCAGTGGAGCACAGAAATATATCATCGAGCCCTCCTATCTCCATCTTGAGTAATGACAGTGAGTCGTGTAACTGACATTCAACAAGATTCGGCTATCAAGAAGTGAAATCTGAAAATAGAACTCCCCCAAACATTTTACGAACTCGGGGCGGTAAGGAGAGTGTGGCATCGAGGATGAGGTCTAAAAATCTCAGGGATAATTAAATGTTACACAGGAACCTTTTTACCGTACGTGCATACAGGAGCACTTACGAAAACTGTGGAGACTTTTAGAAAACGGAAAACCTCATGTTCTGTGACGATGTAATCCTTGTCACCCGAGTACGGAGTGCTACTCATACATGATGCTTCCTTCTACGTGTCTCCTGTAGCGAGAGGAGAATCAAAGATCTTCCGAGTTATACATTTTTCAGTGTATACGAAGTGAATAACAGGAAACCCAG
Source organism: Panulirus ornatus (assembly GCF_036320965.1). Taxonomy (NCBI): domain Eukaryota; kingdom Metazoa; phylum Arthropoda; class Malacostraca; order Decapoda; family Palinuridae; genus Panulirus; species Panulirus ornatus. The sequence continues at coordinate 40,718,614 of NC_092238.1, read as the reverse complement.
GAGCGGTCTCTAAGACTTGGCTGTGGATGGGGATGTCCGTTTACGGTGCAATATAATCATACACGATGGCTTAAGTGTGGGTGTGACCGAAAAAGATTATTCTACGTCTGTTCTTGATGCTGATTCACCAAATAGGGAAATAGCGAACGAATATATAAGTACATATGTATTTGCATATATATGTATATATGTATATATATATATATATATATATATCCATATATATATATATATATATATATATATATATATATATATATATATATATATATATATATATATATACATACATGTATATATATATATATATATATATATATATATATATATATATATATATATATATATATATATATATATATATATTTATTTATTTATCTATTTTTATTTATTTATTATCTATTTTGCTTTGTCGCTGTCTCCCGCGTTAGCGAGGTAGCGCAAGGAAACAGACGAAAGAATAGCCCAACCCAACCACATACACATGTATATACATACGCGTCCACACACGCAAATATACATACATATACATCTCAACGTATACATATATATATACACACACAGATATATACGTATATACACATATACATAATTCATACTGTCTGCCTTTATTCATTCCCATCGCCACCTCGCCACACATGAAATAACAACCCCCTCCCCCTTTATGTGTGCGAGGTAGCGCTAGGAAAAGACAACAAAGGCCACATTCGTTCACATTCAGTCTCGAGCTGTCATGTAATAATGCACCGAAACCACAGCTCCCTTTTCTCATCCACGCCCCACAGAACCTTCCATGGTTTACCCCAGACACTTCACATGTCCTGGTTCAATCCACTGAGAGCACGTCGACCCCGGTATACCACATCGTTCCAATTCACTCTATCCCTTGCACGCCTTTCACCCACCTGCATGTTCAGGCCCCGATCACTCAAAATCTTTTTCACTCCATTTTTCCACCTCCAATTTGGTCTCCCACTTCTCCTCGTTCCCTCCACCTCTGACACATATATCCTCTTGGTCAATCTTTCCTCACTCATTCTCTCCATGTGACCAAACCATTTCAAAACACCTCTTCTCCTCTCTCAACAACACTCTTTTTATTACCACACATCTCTCTTACCCTTACATTACTTACTCGATCAAACCACCTCACGCCACATATTGTCCTCAAACATCTCATTTCCAGCACATCCACCCTCCTGCGCACAACTCTATCCATAGCCCACGCCTCGCAACCATACAACATTGTTGGAACCACTATTCCCTCAAACATACCCACTTTTTCTTTTCGAGATAATGTTCTCGACTTCCACACATTCTTCAAGGCTCCCAGAATTTTCACCCCCTCCCCCACCCTATGATTCACTTCCGCTTCCATGGTTCCATCCGATGCCAAATCCACTCCAAAATATCTAAAACACTTCACTTCCTTCAGTTTTGCTCCATTCAAACTTACCTCCCAATTGACTTGACCCTCAACCCTGCTGTACCTAATAACCTTGCTCTTATTCACATTCACTCTCAACTTTCTTTTTTCACACACTTTACCAAACTTAGTCACCAGCTTCTGCAGTTTCTCACATGAATCGGCCACCAGCGCTGTATCATCAGCGGACAACAACTGACTCACTTCCCAAGCCATCTCATCCACAACAGACTGCATACTTGCCCCTCTTTCCAAAACTCTTACATTCACCTCCCTAACAACCCCATCCATAAACAAATTAAACAACCATGGAGACATCACACACCCCTGCCACAAACCTATATTAACTGGGAACCAATTACTTTCCTCTCTTCCTACACGCACACATGCCTTACATCCTCCATAAAAACTTTTAACTTCTTCTAACAACTTGCCTCCCACACTATATGCTCTTAATACCTTCGTAGGAACATCTCTATCAACTCTATCATATGCCTTCTCCAGATCCATAAATGCTACATACAAATCCGTTTGCTTTTCTAAGTATTTCTCACACATGTTCTTCAAAGCAAACACCGGATACACACATCCTCTACCACTTCTGAAACCACACTTCTCTTCCCCAATCTGATGCTCTGTACCTGCCTTCACCCTCTCAATCAATACCCTCCTATATAATTTCCCAGGAATACTCAACAAACTTATACCTCTGTAATTTGAGCACTCACCTTTGTCCCCTTTGTCCTTGTACAATGGCACTATGCAAGCATTCCGCCAATCCTCAGGCACCTCACCATGAGTCATACATACATTAAATAACCTTACCAACCAGTCAATAATACAGTCACCGCCTTTTTTAATAAATTCCACTGCAATACCATCCAAACCTGCTGCCTTGCCGGCTTTCATCTTCCGCAAAGCTTTTACTACCTCTTCTCTGTTTACTAAATCATTTTCCCTAACCCTCTCACTTTGCACACCACCTCGACCAAAACACCCTATACCTGCCACTCTATCATCAAACACATTCAACAAACCTTCAAAATACCCAATCCACCTCCTTCTCACATCACCACTACCTGTTTTCACCTCCCCATTAGCCCCCTTCACTGAAGCTCCCATTTGTTCCATTGTCTTACGCACTTTATTTACCTCCTTCCTAAACATCTTTTTATTCTCCCTGAAATTTAATGATACTCTCTCACCCCAACTCTCATTTGCCCTCTTTTTCACCTCTTGCACCTTTCTTTTGACCTCCTGCCCCTTTCTTTTATACATCTCCCACTCATTTGCATTATTTCCCTGCAAAAATCATCCAAATGCCCCTATCTTCTCTTTCACTAATAATCTTACCTCTTCATCCCTCCACTCACTACCCTTTCTAATCTGCCCACCTCCCACGCTTCTCATGCCACAAGCATCTTTTGCGCAAGTCATCACTGCTTCCCTAAACACATCCCATTCCTCCCCCACTCCCCTTAGGCCCTTTGCTCTCACCTTTTTCCATTCTGTACTCAGTCTCTCCTGGTACTTCCTCACACAAATCTCTTTCCCAAGCTCACTTACTCTCACCACTCTCTTCACCCCAACATACTCTCTTCTTTTCTGAAAACCTCTACAAATCTTCACCTTTGCGTCTACAAGATAATGATCAAACATCCCACCAGTTGCACCTCTCAGCATAGTAACATCCAAAAGTCTCTCTCTAGCGCGCCTATTAATTAACACGTAATCCAATAACGCTCTCTGGCCGTCTCTCCTACTTACATACGTATACTTATGTATATTCTCTTTTCAGACCAGGTATTCCCAATCACCAGTCCTTTTTCAGCAAATAAATCTACAAGTTCTTCACCATTTCCATTTACAACACTGAACACCCCATGTGTACCAATTATTCCCACAACTACCACATTACTCACTTTTGCATTCAAATCACCCATCACTATAACCCAGTCTCGTGCATCGAAACCACTAACACTCATTCAGCTGCTCCCAAAACACTTGCCTCTCATGATCTTTCTTCTCATGCCCAGGTGCATATGCACCAATAATCACCCATCTCTCTCCATCAACTTTCAGTTTTACCCATATCAATCTAGAGTTTTCTTTCTTACACTCTATCACATACTCCCACCACTCCTGTTTCAGGAGTAATGCTACTCTTTCCCTTGCTCTTGTCCTCTCACTAACCCCTGACTTTATTCCCAAGACATTCCCAAACCACTCTTCCCCTTTACCCTTGAGCTTCGTTTCACTTAGAGCCAACACATCCTGGTTCCTTTCCTCAAACATACAACCTATCTCTCCTTTTTTCTTATCTTGGTTACATCCACTCACATTTAGACACCCCAGTCTGAACCTTCGAGTAGGATGAGCACTCCCCGCGTGACTCCTTCTTCTGTTTCCCCTTTTAGAAAGTTAAAATACAAGGAGGGGAAGGTTTCTAGCCCCCCGTTCCTGTCCCCTTTAGTCGCCTTCTACGACACGTGATGGATGCGTAGGAAGTATTCCTTCTCCCCTATCCCAAGGGATATATATATATATATATATATATATATATATATATATATATATATATATATATATATATATATACATATATATATATATACATATACCAATAGCATAAACCGCCATAAGGCATAGTTACCGCTAGCATGCTAAGACTGATCTCACATATATCATGCGCACGGTAATGTACCTAGTTTGACGGTGAAATCAGGGTTACGAGTTTGATCCGAAGCAGCCGTAGAGTGAATCACCTTAGTCGTAAACACTGTTAAGTCCAATGAACGTTGGCGGAGAGTGATAGCTCTGACAAGATGACTTCGTTGCCCTTGTATTGTGTGGTGAACTTGATGGAGAGATTCGTGTGACCGGCTGTTGGTAACATAATGGCGCTCCCGGGTACGCTCCTCTCCACACATCCATAACGACCCCTGCACGACCATTATCTGTAATGTTCTGTTGTTCTCTTTCTGGTGTAACAATGGATCGTCGGTACAGTGATATTAGTTAATTACAGTGTCCATTACCTTCACTCTAAAGTCTTGCCTCTTAAGATTGAAGGTTCTCTTCATTTTGTGTCACATGTCTGTTTTCGTAAGAGGACATAGTGTTTTTTGGTTCAGGGTGTGTTCTTTAAAAATCAGAGCCTATATCTAATTATTATTATTATTCTATTTCTTGCTGACTTGTGTTATTTGAATGTCGTTGGTAAGCGATTTTTTCCACTATATATATAGGGGAGAAAGAATACTTCCCATGCATTCCTCACATGTCGTAGAAGGCGACTAAAGGGGACGGGAGCGGGAGGCTAGAAACCCTCCCCTCCTTGTATTTTAACTTTCTAAACGGGGAAACAGAAGGAGTCATGCGGGAAGTGCTCATCCTCCTCGAAGGCTCAGACTGGGATGTCTAAATGTATGTGGATGTAACCAAGATGAGAAAAAAGGAGAGATAGGTAGTATGTTTGAGGTAAGGAACCTGGATGTTCTGGCTCTGAGTGAAACGAAGCTAAAGGGTAAAGGGGAAGAGTGGTTTAGGAATATCTTGGGAGTAAAGTCAAGGTTTAGTGAGAGAACTAGAGCAAGGGAAGGAGTAGCACTACTCCTGAAACAGGAGTGGTGTGAGTATGTGATAGAGTGTAAGAAAGTAAACTCTAGATTGATATAGGTAAAACTGAAAGTGGATGGAGAGAGATGGATGATTAGTGGTGCATATGCACCTGGGCATGAGAAGAAAGATCATGAGAGGCAAGTGTTTTGGGAGCAGCTGAGTGAGTGTGTTAGTAGTTTTAATGCACGAGACCGGGTTATAGTGATTGGTGATTTGAATGCAAAAGTGAGTAATGTGGCAGTTGAGGGAATAGTTGGTGTACATGGGATGTTCAGTGTTGTAAATGGTAATGGTGAAGAGTTTGTAGATTTATGTGCTGAAAAAAGACTGGTGATTGGGAATACCTGGTTTAAAAAGAGAGATATACACAAGTTACTAATGTAAGTAGGAGAGATGGCCAGATAGCGTTATTGGATTACGTGTTGATTGATAGGCGCGCGAAAGAGAGAATTTTGGATGTTAATGTGCTGAGAGGTGCAACTGGAGGGATGTCTGATCATTATCTTGTGGGGGCGAAGGTAAAGATTTGTAGAAGTTTTCAGAAAAGAAGAGAGAATATTCGGGTGAAGAGAGTCGTGAGAGTAAGTGAGCTTAGGAAGGAGACTTGCGTGAGGAAGTACCAGGAGAGACTGAGTACAGAATGGAAAAAGGTGAGAACAAAGGACGCAAGGGGATTGGGGGGAGAATGGATGTATTTAGGGAAGCAGTGATGGCTTGTGCAAAAGATTCTTGTGGCATGAGAAGCGTGGGAGGTGGGCAGATTAGAAAGTGTAGTGAGCGGTGGGATGAAGAAGTAAGAGTATTAGTGAAAGAGAAGAGAGAGGCATTTGGACAATTTTTGCAGGGAAATAATGCAAAGAGTTGGAAATGTGTAAAAGAAAGAGGCAGGAGGTCAAGAGTACAAGAGGCGAAAAAGAGGGCAAATGAGAGTTGGGGTGAGAGAGTATCATTAAATTTTAGGGAGAATAAAAAGATGTTTTGGAAGGAGGTAAATAAAGTGAGTAAGACAAGGGAACAAATGGGAACATCAGTGAAGGGGGCTAATGGGTAGGTGATAACAAGTAGTGGTGAAGTGAGAAGGAGATGGAGCGAGTATTTTGAAGGTTTATTGAATGTGTTTGATGATAGAGTAGCAGATATAGGGTGTTTTGGTCGAGGTGGTGTGCAAAGTGAGAGGGTTAGGGAGAATGATTTGGTAAACAGAGAAGAGGTAGTGAAAGCTTTGTGGAAGATGAAAGCTGGCAAGGCAGCGGGTTTGGATGGTATTGCAGTGGAATTTATTAAAAATGGTGGTGAGTCTATTGTTGACTGGTCGGTAAGGTTATTTAATGTATGTATGACTCATGGTGAAGTGCCGGAGGACTGGCGGAATGCTTGCATAGTGCCATTGTACAAAGGCATAGTCGATAAGAGTGAGTGTTCAAATTACAGGGGTATACGTTTGTTCAGTATTCGTGGGAAATTATATGGGAGGGTATTGATTGAGAGGGTGAAGGCATGTACAGAACAATAGATTGGGAAAGAGAAGTGTGCTTTCAGAAGTGGTAGAGGATGTGTGGACCATGTGTTTGCTTTGAAGAATGCATGTGAGAAATAGTTAGAAAAATGGATTAGTATGTAGCATTTATGGATCTGGAGAAGACATATGATAAAGTTGATAGAGATGCCCTGTGGAAGTTATTAAGAATATATCGTGTGGGAGGTAAGTTATTAGAAGCAGTGAAAAGAGAACTTGGGAAGTGAGTCAGTTGTTGTTCGCTAATGATACAGCGCTGGTAGCTGATTCGGATGAGAAACTGCAGAAGCTGGTGACTGAGTTTGGTAAAGTGTGTGAAAGAAGAAAGCTGAGAGTTAATGTGAATAAGAGTAAGGTTATTAGGTACAGTAGGGTTGAGATACAAGTCAGTTTGGAGGTAAGTTTGAATGGAGAAAAACTGGAGGAAGTGAATTGTTTTAGATATCTGGGAGTGGATTTGGAAGTGAATGGAACCATGGAAGCGGAAATGAATCATAGGGTGGGGGAGGGGGCGAAAGTTCTGGGAGCGTTGAAAAATGTGTTGAAGTCGAGAACGTTATCTTGGAAAGCAAAAATGGGTATGTTTGAAGGAATAGTGGTTCCAACAATGTTTGATGGTTGCGAGGCGTGGGCTATGGATAGAGTTGTACGGAGGAGGGTGGATGTGCTGGAAATGAGATTTTTGAGGACAAAATGTCGTGTTAGGTGGTTTGATCGAGTAAGTAATGAAAGGGTAAGAGAGATATGTGGTAATAAAATGAGTGTAGTTGAGAGAACAGAAGAGGGTGTTTTGAAATGGTTTGGAGAGAATGAGTGTGGAAATATTATCAAAGAGGATATATGTGTCAGAGGTGGAGGGGATGAGAAGTGGGAGACCAAATTGGAGGTGGAGAGATGGAGTGAAAAAGACTTTGAGAGATCGGGGCCTGAACATGCAGGTGGGTGAAAGTCGTGCAAGGAATAGAGTGAATTGGAACGATATGGTATACCAGGGTCGACGTGCTGTCAGTGGATTGAAACAGGGCATGTGAAGCGTCTGGGGTAAACCATGGAAAGTTTTGTAGGGCCTTGTTGTGGAAAGGGAGCTGTGGTTTCAGTGCATTATACATGACAGCTAGAGACTGAGTGTGAACGAATGTGGCCTTTGTTGTCTTTCCCTAGCGCTACCTCGCGACTAAGTACAATAAGAAAATAAATGTATATATATACCCGTATATAGAAACATACCTATATATATACATGTACGTATTCATATTTTCTCGCCTTCATCCATTCTTGACGCCACCCCCACCATCAGGAAACACTATCGCCATCCCCTCCGTCAGCAAGGTACCGCTAGGAAACAGACAAAGAAAGGGCACATCCGCTCACATCTATACACTAGCTGTCATGTGTAATGAATCGAAACTACAGCCCTCTGACCCACAGACCTTTATATATGGTTTACCTAGGCCGTTTCACAGTCCCTGGTTCAGTCCATTGACGTCACATTGACCCCAGGATACCACAGCGTTCCAATTCATTCTTTCGTGCACGCTTTTCACCCTCCTGCATGTTCAGGCCCCAATCGTTCAAAATCTTTTCATTACGTCCTTCTATCTCCAATTTGATATCCCGTTTCTTCTTGTTCCCTCCACTTCTCACACATATATTCTCTTTGTCATCCTTCCATTACTCATTCTCTCCATATGACCAAACCATTTCAACATACCCTTTTCTGCTCTCAACTATACTCTTTTTATTTCCATACATCTCTCTTACAATTTCATTACTTACTCGATCAAACCACCTCACGCCACATATTGTCCTCAAACATTTCATTTGCAACACATCCACCCTCTTCCGTACAACCCTGTCTATAGCCCATGCCTCGCAACCATATAGTATTGCTGGAACCACTATTCCTTCAAATATACTCATTTTTGCTCTCCGAGATAATGTTCCCCCTTTCCGCACATTTTTCATTGATCCCATTCCCTTCACCCTCCTCCCCACCCTGTGACTCGCTTCAGCTTCCATGGTTCCATCGTTGCTAAGTCCACTTCCAGATATCTAAGACACTTCACTTGCTCCGAATTTTTTTCATTAAGACCTACATTTCAATTAGCTTGTTTGTCAACCCTGTTGACCCTAATGACCTTGTTTTTTCACATATACTCTCAACTTTCTCTTTTCACACCCAAATTCACTCACCAACTTCTGCAGTTTCTCACTCGAATCAGCCACCAGTGCTGTATCATCGTCGAACAAGAACTGACTCACTTCTCAGGTCCTCTCATCCCTAACAGACTGTATACTCCCCCCTCTCTCCAAACCTCTTGCATTTATCTCCCTCACCACACAGTCCAAAAGAAAATTAAATAACCATGGTGACATCTCACTCCCCTGCCGCAGACCAACAGTGTATGAGTGTGTGTGTGTGTGTGTGTGTGTGTGTGTGTGTGTGTAAGTGTTTGTGTAACTGTATATATTGTGTCAATAACGATGTGTGCGGCAGAACACAAAAACCGAAAATGAAGTTTCAGTTGGGACAAAGTTTTATGATGTTCTCCATTGTTTACAAGCTTCTGAACTCGCTCGGCTTTCCCTGTCTCTATCCCAACCTTTCCTGAATTTTTGATCATCCAAGAGGGGTCTCAAATCCCTTCTCTTGGCGGAAGTAGTGGAAGAGCTAAAACCAGCTTACGAGAACTGGCAAGAGTGCAAAGTTTAGAATAGATTGGAAGTATATCCAAAGTTCAACGATGCTTAAGTTGATGAGAAGAAATGATATACGAGTGACTACTTTAGTTTGTTGATAGCATTGATTATATCAGTGATCACTGTTCTATATCAATAACAGAAGTTGTAAAAGTGATCACTTTTCATTGTTAACAAAATCACATAAGTTATACTAATGATCACTTTGATTATAATACCAAAGGTTACGATAGTGATCACTATTCATTGTTACTTTTCTGACAATTTTACCTTGTCACTGGTGACATAACACAGACTGACTTCTCCCTGCCATCACATTCTAGTTAGCCTTACGCCTATATATGCATAAAACACCTTTGTATGATATGATGCGCCAGTGTCCTTTATATCACCGTGTAACGAATCAAATTCTACAATCCCGGCTGCGTTCTAATTCTCATCCTCAACCACCCAAGAGTTTGTTCCTTATCAAAAGACTCAAAGATATAATCAATCTTAAGAGGAATTTAGCATTCACATAATTTCCTGTGGACTCCTTGTATTTCATATTATAGAGAAGTTTCGTATATTTAATCTACTAAAGCAGAATAATTCTGTGGATAACAGACTGCCACACAGGGACAGACATATTGCCTGCATGAACGGGTCAGATATGACCGTCATACAGTTAAATTCGCTTCGTCTCCTCACAACCGGTGTCCTGAGCTGCCGTCACTGTTAATTTGGGTCACACGAACCGAGGCGAACTAGGTACATCTGCTTTCATTACACTGAGGTTCCCACAGTGTTATATCACAGTCTTTATATCTTTTTCATTCTCTTGCCTCTGCTAAGCTTAACTCTGAACCCTCCACAAAGGGAAGTAGGCAGCATGTGCAAAATAGTAATCTAAAAAAAGAATTTTACCGAGAATATGTTGAAAAAAAAAAAGAGTCAGGACTAAAAAAGGGACTCACTTGAGTCTGGAAATTATGATAAATGAGATTCATTATTTTTGACGTCACTATTTATCATCATGAGCGTTTGAAAACGAATGGAAATAATATGTTAGGTTTGTATTGGCCAACATAGAGTTATTGTGTGATATAGATACTGAGTATTGCAACTCTATTTCACGTACACTTTGATATGAGTTCATAAGCTTGAGGAAAAGGGATCCTTTACGTCCAGTAGATTTACAAATTAATCATCCAGTCAGTTTTTGAAGTATCCCGTTCTGCCGAAAGCTATACAGAGAGTGTAGGTATTCATGCAGCCCTTCATGTTGATCTTAAGACGTACTCTGAGTAGAATCCCACATACGGACTCCACTTTGGCTGTGGGACGTTCGCAATCCGTCGAAAGACAAGAGGGTGAGATCACTCCCACAGAGTACGCTACCGCTAGCAAGATGAGGATCCACAGTCGTAAAGATTCTTCAGGGATTCTCGAAATGAAATTGCCTACCGTGCTTAACATATCAGCATAAACCAAAGAGGGTAGTGCAGTGGATGACGTAGACGAGAACCTACTACACACACGTGCTGATTAACTTGACTAGGAAATGTTATAATATAGATAATAATGCATGAACATTAAGAATCTGATTTCGTGTACATTCTTTAATGATTTCTCTAGCTGATTAACTAAGTCGGAACTTGCATCAAAATACAATGTTTACACTTGTTTATTATATGATTAACACTTCTCAGTCAGGGTAGTGCCCAAAGATCTATAAGCTTAAACGCGGCTTAATTCTTGAATAGTTTTCATTGCTAGTTTGAAATGAGGGTGTAAAGTAACTGGTAGACTCTAGTCCACAATGCTCTTGTAAAACTAAAAGTCACAAATTCAAATAAGAGGAAAAGGCTTAAGTGAAAGAACCCTCTTGCAGTGATAGACCAAGAAATAGGTAGAACTGAGGTATAGCCTTCTTGAGGAGGTATGATAGATTCACAAGAAACTGTGAATCTAGTTTAAAAATATTCATTGTTCAGAAAGCTGGCGTTTCTCCATAAATTCCCTGGAGTCTGCAAAACGTACATGATAATCATGGCAGGCTTTGCAAGGATGACAAAAGTTCCTCTGGATCATACTCCCGGCTTAGTAGAACGTTGGAGGACATGTGATGCTGTTTCATGGCATCTGAGTTGGCTGCCAGTCTGGAATGATGTTGACGGTGTATATCGTCTATTGGCATTCGGAACAGAGATGTAGTGTTTATGCCGAAGTTTCTCCACAAGCTTCCAGACACCATTAAAAGTCTAGTCATTTACGAAATGGAGAATATTATGCAGAGCTTAATCCAGGTGAGAGGTGAAGGCATTATTTGTTAGTGGAAGGAGCTGAAATGATCGTTCTGGGGTTTTGCTGGACGTATTCAACAGTGAAACAAATATTACCAAAGGAGTTGGTAATATTGATCTAATCTTCATGTGGATTAGAACCCTCGAGAGACACTCTTGTCAAGCCAGTCCTAAAAGAGAGAAAATTCCTGCACACAAATCCATATACGGTATGATGAACAGTTTGTTATCGATAGAGTCTGTACACGATCGACCTAGAATTAGACTTAAGTGCTCAGGAAACTAAATGTGAATAATATTCATTGTATCATGTACCTGGATATGTATTTGAGTGTCGGCCTTACCTCTGCTGAGCACACGTTTCTCAATAACACCACGTGGAGCTAAGATCATTCCCCCTATCCCCCACCCCCATCCCCACCCCCACCCCACCCAGCACAGGACGACAATACCAGAAGAACCAGATATGAGTTATGGACTCACACTCCTGAAAGGAAATACACTTATTAACACTTATCCATGAGAATATACTCACAAGCTTAACCATGCACAAACATGAATACGTGCTGTTTCTTGGAGAACATATCTCCCTCCCATCCAACTCCATTTGGTGAAACGAGGCACTGATGACATTTTGCGGCACTCTTCAGTCATATGCGGTTGAGCAGGAATCATAGGGTATCCACTAGGGCCACAGCGATGTCTGTTCCGTCTTTAGCGGACCTGAGGTCCAGCTAAAACAACGAGGATTTACCGATGAAGCCCCATGTGACAGTGCTCGAAAGCTCGTCCCCCTTCACCCACCCAAAAGATAGATATAGTGTGGTTATGCTCTCGTACGTACCATCTGGAGTAGATCAAGTCAAGCCAGGCGAAAACGAACAGGAGAGACATCATCTGAGTTACACAACTCGTGAAAGTGTTCGACCAGATGTGACCCCCCCACCCGTCACAATCCTTGATGCTTCCGAGTAAATCAGTCAACATACTGAAGCGGATCCGTCGTGTGATGATGATTCACTTTTTTTTTCCACGGACAGTTGAATGCGCTACGTATTTGGTCAAAGGATTATCTCAGGCAATTATACAAAAGAGAAATCTGTTTTCCCTCATGACCATTAAGCTGTATGTTGTCGAATACTGATGATTCAGTAAAGGTGTTCATATTTTATAACCTCCCACACAATACATGTTCGGTCAAAGCAAACACACGGCACAAAGTCTCTAATCATTCACCTTTTATGTTTACATTTTTCTCATGATTTAGTTAAACCATAGTTCATTCGCTTCTAATAAAATGCAGTTATAACTTCAATATCCGCCCTTATCTTCAAACACTTTAGGTAGGTTTTTAGCTCATGGTCTCCGTTGCAATGTATATACAGCTTTGTTATAGATCACCAGAAAATTCTTAGTAATATCTATTACTTGAGCCGAAGGAACTCAATGGATTTCTTCTTAAAGGAAGAGGGAAGTTGATGGAGTACTTTCTCATTTGTACTCCTCATTAGTAAGCATAGATATCTTATTGGATGTGTCATTCCCTTGAGCATCTCAGTAAAATGATACTGTTACTTTCGGAAAGTGTCAGGGCTTTTTAAAACAGTCGCCAAGGGAAAACAGGAGAGAGTTCTTCTGTTGTTTGGTTGCCAGGCGAAGAGAAATTCATCGTTCCAGCTCTGCCTTCCAGTTCTCTAGTGGCAATGCGCAAAGCCAGAGGCACACTCCCTCCCAGTCTGTTTACCCGATAATTATCGCACCAAAGCAGCGACTCAGTGATCACGATATTTCACCACTGCCAACTGGGCGAGACATTTATCCTGAACAGTGTGTGCCGCCGCTCGTATTCCATTGTCGGAAATCCAACAGCGGCCCCCCTGGAAACCTTTGATGAAATAATTCTGCGTGTTTGTTTAGCTATCAAACAAGTGCAGCAGTCGCTTCCTGCTTGCTCTTCGAAATTTAAAACAAAATGTTGGAAAGAATGGAATCGTAGGCTGTTTGCACCTGGCGCACAGCGACCATCACAGCCAGAAAGCAAAGCTGGTGCATGTTGAAATATATCAGAAAGCAAATGAAAGGAAAAAATAAAAGAGTAGGAAAAAAGGTAGAGAGACAGTCAAGATATCAAAAAAAAAAAAAATACGATATAATCTTTTTCTCTCTATTTTGTTGAAGTTTGTAGTTGACCACCAGATAATAAATCGGCCATTCTTTATCCTCGTAACCTTTCAACATTTGTCTTGCCTATAAAGGGCTTCACTTGTCGGGCAGCTAAACTTATGACCACTGCACAAAAAAAAGAGAAAAATACGTGTTTGTTCATAAATACCGACTTGATCCAGCACTACATAACCTCAGCGTAATGTAAGCCATGCTTGTTTCTGTCTGTATAGCAACACCTGCAACACCGCGGACGTCTAATGTATTGCCTTTGACTGGCAGTAACACAAGCAGATGTTATGTTTGGTATGACTAACTGACGTTAAGTTGTTACATGATTAGCACCGAAATCGAAGGTCTTTAATGGCATGATTCAAAGCGGAATTCGGCACATCCTTACTTGCTGAGTTGCTTACGATCACTCTGGGTTAGTTCTCTGCCCTTAGGTGGCGTACACTCCGCACCTCATCAGCACATGAGGATAAGTGATATGAGGATAAAGATTCCTCATTCTAATCCATTATCCTAAATAAACATCCGTGAGACTAGAATCCTCCAGCTACGAATTATATCCCAAATCCGATTATTTCCTTTATCGGATTATTTCCAATATCCTTCAACATTTTACCTCCATGATTGCGTGTCATACACACAAGTCAGAGTCTACTAACGACATGCAGTACTACTGTACTTGGTAATGTAACCACTAGAAGTTTACGTACGAAGAGCATACTGTAAAGCCCGCGACGAAGAACTCATTTCACTTTGTTGGAAGTACTGAGGCACCTTAAGAACGCTGTTTCATATACTGGTGAGGAAATGAAACCCTTACGCTTAACATAGTCTGTCAGTGAACAGCGTCCTACAGCAGTCGGTGCGACAGTAAAAAGTCATTGTCCTGAAACATGGTATATTAGTGACGAATGATTGCTCAAAATCCTGATAATTCGTTCGATAATAATTTTACTGTAGCATAATACGACAATGAAGATCTAGCTTTGGACACGAGCGTGACGATGAGGTCCAGTTCATGTCTAACATTGTACCATCATCATCATCATCATCATCATCAGGTAACGTAGTGACTGAGTGAACAAAGACGACGACCTCTTGAGGCACGAATCATCAGTGTACAGATCTCCTCCCCCATCGGTGACGCTGGTGCTTCACCCAATAATTACTGTGCCACAATAAAGAGCGTCAGGTGGCAGATGTCTCTCGACTGCTTGATGGGTAGTCATCATTGATTGTGCCAGAGCGTGCACCCTGGGAAGCCGCCGATGGACACTCAAAATCGAATGTCACAATGATTATTGTCTCATATCAGGGCGGCCTTTACACTCATTGAGAACGGATTTAACTGCACTGGGAGAGCTTCTGCCTTCTCCGGGGCATCGTCTGCCTTCACCACGGTCGTCTGCTTCTCCCATGGCAGCGGCTGCCCTCACCATGATAGCGTCTGCCTTCACCATGGTAGCGTCTCCCTCCACTAAGGTTGTTCTAATCTCCACAGGCACAGTGTTAACTTTCAGGTGGGCAACATGTCCCTTGAACTCAACACAATAACTACTCATTTTACGGTACGGTAGGGATTACTACACTCGTGGGGCCTCAAGTTCTTAAAATGTCTGTCATGCAACTTTTAAAGCTTATGTATGCTCTCCGCATATACAAAATCATCAATCAGTTTCAAGGTGTCCCATCCTCATTACTTTGCATTTACTTGGATTGAATTTCATCTACCATGTATGAAACAAACTCTAACGTTTGTATAGATTCCCCCGTACGTTAATGCAATCATCCTCAGTGTTTACCTTACCTTGGCTTCATCCGCAAACATATTCAGGTATGAGTCCAGTCCTTCTGGTAATTCATATACACAGATCAAGAAGAACAGTGGCTCCAGGGCTAAACCCTGTGGTACATCACTGGAGACCCCAACTTATTTTGAAGAGAATCCTCCGTCATGCATCCTTCGTTCACCCAAATAAGGTATTATTCTATCTGTTGAAGGAGTCTTTTCTTTAACTCTGCCTGAAGGTCGAATCAACTTGGGCTTGGTGCGGTGTCAGATGCTATTAGGTGGTCCAAATACAAACAATCAACAATACCCCTTCATCTTGTGATCATATTTCCTATGAATCTATCTAGTTGATCTAGTTCTATCATCATGCTCGTGTTTCCGTCAACATGATGAATAAGGTATTGCCGCATGTTTTGTTGAACATCTTACCTACCATTCTTTTCTTCCTGCGCAATAATACGATTCAGGCAAAATGATGTAGAAATATTGTGTCTAATTACGATGATGAAATGACTTGATATCTTTTGGTCTGACTTCTTGAAAAAAGATCATGAATTCTTAAATCATTGATGATAACAATCATGGTAACTTGCGAGGTTAAGACAAGACAGAGTCTCTGGTACGCGTGCTGTAATTTCTTGACTGAGGAGCGGACAGTGTTCGTACATTGTCACGTGTATTTCTCCATAGTAGTGTCTAAATGAACTAGAATATATTTCTCAGAAACATCCTCTCGAAACAGAGAAATTTCATGTACGCTAGACTCGGCGGGTTCTACTAGTGTTAATCTGTTGCATTACGTCTGGATTCGTAGCGTTCTCTGTCCATTGCTAGTACTGCCAAAGTTCATTTGAAATGTATTGCTTTAGGCTTCCTGAATTATTACAGTCCGTACCCAGCGCGTTATTTTACCTCCAGTATTATTCTAGTGGTGACTAACAATTACTGGAAAGACAATTTCATACAGATGTAACCCGATTTCATCTTACCGTTGCACAGCTATGTAAAATCATCCTTGATATTAGTCACATTTACGTTTTCTATACTATATGCAAAAGAGAACGAGGGTGTGGGGAGCCCTGGCGAACGTGTCCGGCGGCGTCTCTAAGTCACGTGATGTGCAAAGCTCCTTAAAAAGTTGGGTGTCGTCTCTTTCTGTGTTCTCGAAACTCAGCGTCTCATTAAATGTGAAGATCCCTCTTCCTGCATTTTGCTCCGTCCGTCATCCGTTGCTGAACCTGAGGTACTGAGCGAGTCACAGTCGCATTTGAATATATATATATATATATATATATATATATATATATATATATATATATATATATATATATATATATATATGTATATATATATATATATATATATATATATATATATATATATATATATATATATATATATATATATATATATATATATATATATATATATTTATATATATATTATATATATATATATATGTATATATATATATATATATATATATATATATATATATATATATATATATATATATATATATATATATATATATATATATATATATATATATATATATATATATATTTACATATATATATATATATATATATATATATATATATATATATATATATATATATATATATATATATATATATATATGTCTTTTTTCTTTCATATTATTCGCCATTTCCCGTGTTAGCAAGGTACCGTTAAGAACAGAGGACTCGGCCTTTGAGGGAATATCCTCACCTGGCCCCCTTCTCTGTTCCTTCTTTTGGAAAATTAAAAAAATGAGAGGGCAGGATTTCCAGCGCCCCCCCCCCCCCCCCCCCCCCCCCACCCGCTCCCTCCCCTTTAAGTTGCCTTCGACACGCGGAGAATACGTGGGAAGTATTCTTTCTCCCCTATCCCCAGGGAGAGACTGAGTACAGAATGGAAAAAGGTGAGAACAAAGGAGGTAAGGGGAGTGGGGGAGGAATGGGACGTATTTAGGGAAGCAGTGATGGCTTGCGCAAAAGATGCTTGTGGCATGAGAAGCGTGGGAGGTGGGTTGATTAGAAAGGGTAGTGAGTGGTGGGATGAAGTAAGATTATTAGTGAAAGAGAAGAGAGAGGCATTTGGACGATTTTTGCAGGGAAAAAATGCAAATGAGTGGAAGATGTATAAAAGAAAGAGACAGGAGGTCAAGAAAAAGGTGCAAGAGGTGAAAAAGAGGGCAAATGAGAGTTGGGGTGAGAGAGTATCATTAAATTTTAGGGAGAATAAAAAGATGTTCTGGAAGGAGGTAAATAAAGTGCGTAAGACAAGGGAGCAAATGGGAATTTCAGTGAAGGGGGCAAATGGGGAGGTGATAACAAGTAGTGGTGATGTGAGAAGGAGATGGAGTGAGTATTTTGAAGGTTTGTTGAATGTGTTTGATGATAGAGTGGCAGATATAGGGTGTTTTGGTCGAGATGGTGTGCAAAGTAAACATAGAAGAGGTAGTAAAAGCTTTGCGGACGATGAAAGCCGGCAAGGCAGCAGGTTTGGATGGTACTATAATGGAATTTACTAAAAAAGGGGGTGACTGTATTGTTGAGTGGTTGGTAAGGTTATTTAATGTATGTATCATTCATGGTGAGGTGCCTGAGGATTGGCGGAATGCGTGCATAGTGCCATTGTACAAAGGCAAAGGAGATAAGAGTGAGTGCTCAAATTACAGAGGTATAAGTTTGTTGAGTATTCCTGGCAAATTATATGGGAGGGTATTGATTGAGAGGGTGAAGTCATGTCCAGAGCATCAGTTTGGGGAAGAGCAGTGTGGTTTCAGAAGTGGTAGAGGATGTGTGGATCAGGTGTTTGCTTTGAAGAATGTATGTGAGAAATACTTAGAAAAGCAAATGGATTTGTATGTAGCATTTATGGATCTGGAGAAGGCATATGATAGAGTTGATAGAGATGCTCTGTGGAAGGCATTAAGAATATATGGTGTGGGAGGCAAGTTGTTAGAAGCAGTGAAAAGTTTTTATCGAGGATGTAAGGCATGTGTACGTGTAGGAAGAGAGGAAAGTGATTGGTTCTCAGTGAATGTAGGTTTGCGGCAGGGGTGTGTGATGTCTCCGTGGTTGTTTAATTTGTTTATGGATGGGGTTGTTAGGGAGGTGAATGCAAGAGTTTTGGAAAGAAGGGCAAGTATGCAGTCTGTTGGGATGAGAGAGCTTGGGAAGTGAGTCAGTTGTTGTTCGCTGATGATACTGCGCTGGTAGCTGATTCATGTGAGAAACTGCAGAAGCTGGTGACTGAGTTTGGTAAAGTGTGTGAAAGAAGAAAGTTAAGAGTAAATGTGAATAAGAGCAAGGTTATTAGGTACAGTAGGGTTAAGGGTCAAGTCAATTGGGAGGTAAGGTTGAATGGAGCAAAACTGGAGGAATTAAAGTGTTTTAGATATCTGGGAGTGGATCTGGCAGCGGATGGAACCATGGAAGCGGAAGTAAATCATAGGGTGGGGGAGGGGGCGAAAATCATGGGAGCCTTGAAGAATGTGTGGAAGTCGAGAACATTATCTTGGAAAGCAAAAATGGCTATGTTTGAAGGAATAGTGGTTCCAACAATGTTGTATGATTGCGAGGCGTGGGCTATGGATAGAGTTGTGCCCAGGAGGATGGATGTGCTGGAAATGAGATGTTTGAGGACAAAATGTGGTGTGAGGTGGTTTGATCGAGTAAGTAATGTAAGGATAAGAGAGATGTGTGGAAATAAGAAGAGCGTGGTTGAGAGAGCAGAAGAGGGTGTTTTCAAATGGTTTGGGCACATGGAGAGAATGAGTGAGGAAAGATTGACCAAGAGGATATATGTGTCGGAAGTGGAGGGAACGAGGAGAAGTGGGAGACCAAATTGGAGGTAGAAAGATGGAGTCGATGTGGTATACCGGGCTCGACTTCTGTCAGTGGATTGAATCAGGGCATGTGAAGCATCTGCGGTAAACCATGGAAAGTTGTGTGGGGCTTGGATGTGGAAAGGGAGCTGTGGTTTCGGGCATTATTGCATGACAGCTGGAGGCAGAGTGTGATTGAATGGGGCCTTTGTTGTCTTTTCCTGGCGCTGCCTCGCGCACATGAGGGGGGAGGGGGATGTTATTCCGTGTGTGGCGGGGTGGCGATGGAGGTGAGTAGGTGCAGACAGTGTGAATTGTGTGCATGTGTGTATATGTGTTTGTCTGTGTGTGTATATATGTGTGTACGTTTGGATGTGTGGGTGTGTATGTTTGCGTGTGTGGACGTGTGTGTGTGTGTGTGTGCATGTGTGTGGGGGTGGGTTGTGTCATTTCTTTCGTCTGATTCCTTGCGCTACCTCGCAGGCGCGGGAGACAGCGACAAAGCAATATATATATATATATATATATATATATATATATATATATATATATATATATATATATATATATATATTCCTAATTCTACTCCATGAAAAATATGGCAAGATTTACGTTGTGAAATCTGCAAAAGTCCCTCATGATCTTAGAAAACGTAGAACAAGTTAAAGGAATTAGCAGCATGTGTACAGCTTCTCACGAGTTTCAGTAGATTTAAACATTAGAAAATCAGATCAAAACAAGTTATGCCTGATAATCCCCAATGGCTTTCAGCTTACGTCGAGCTCAGAGGCGATGATCCGTGAGAGCAGCAAGGAAACTTTAGCTCTCTGCACTCACGCGTTGTGGCATGGCCTCGTCTTGCCTCGATTTAAGCCAAATCCCGCCCCTCCTCTGATCTCTGAGCCATTCAGGAGAGAGCGTATGTGACTGATTGCATTACATAACGTCATGTTGGGGTTGTAGAGGGAAGCTGCCTACGATGCGTAATTAATTACAGCAGGGACTCTCATCCTCGCATTACACAGCATTGCATTACGGCTCCTTCAGTTGAGAGGTGAAGACGACCTTCCTTTGTTCTGATTAAACTTGAAACATAACATTGAGCTTCATAA
>NC_092238.1:40680649-40693149 GCF_036320965.1 Panulirus ornatus | reverse complement strand
CAAATGGTTTGGTCACATCGAGAGGATGAGTGAGGAAAGATTGACAAAGAGGATATATGTGTCAGAGGTGGAGGGAACGAGAAGTGGGAGACCAAACTGGAGGTAGAAGGATAGAGTGAAAAACATTTTGAGCGATTGGGGCCTGAACATGCAGGAGGATGAAAGGCGTGCAAAGAATAAAGTGAATTAGAACGATTTGGTATACTTGGGTCGACGTGCGGTCACTGGAATGAACCAGGGCATGTGAAGCGTCTGTGGTAAACAATGGAAAGTTTTTTTGGGCCTGGCTGTGGAAAGGGAGCTGTGGTTTCGGTGCATTACACATGACAGCTAGAGACTGAGTGTGAACGAATGTGGCCTTTGCTTTCTTTTCCTAGCGCTACCTCGCGCGCGCGGGGGGGTAGTGGGGTGAGGTTTCATTTGTGGCGGGGTGGCGACGAGAATGGATGAAGGCAGCAAATATGAATATGTACATGTGTATATATGTATATGTCTGTGTATGTATATGTATGTTTGCGTTGAAATGTAAAGGTATGTGCGTGTGTGGGTGTTTATGTGTATGCATGCGTATGTGGGTGGGTTGGGCCATTCTTTCGTCTGTTTCCTTGCGCTATCTCTCTAACGCGGGAGACAGCGACTAAGTATAATAATAGAGATATCATTATTATTATCAATACCATTAGCAGTAGTAGTGGTAGTATCATTATTATTATTATTAGTATTAGTATTATTATTATTATTATTATTATTATTATTATCATTATTATAGTTATTATTATTATTATTATTATTGTTATCATTATTATTATTTGAAGGTTTGTTGAATGTGTTTGATGATAGAGTGGCAGGTATAGGGTGTTTTGGTCGAGGTGGTGTGCAAAGTGAGAGGGTTAGGGAAAATGATTTGGTAAACAGAGAAGAGGTAGTGAAAGCTTTGCGGAAGATGAAAGCCGGCAAGGCAGCAGGTTGGGATGGTATTGCAGTGGAATTTATTAAAAAAGGGGGTGACTGTATTGTTGACTGGTTGGTAAGGTTATTTAATGTATGTATGACTCATGGTGAGGTGCCTGAGGATTGGCGGAATGCGTGCATAGTGCCATTGTACAAAGGCAAAGGGGATAAGAGTGAGTGCTCAAATTACAGAGGTATAAGTTTGTTGAGTATTCCTGGTAAATTATATGGGAGGGTATTGATTGAGAGGGTGAAGGCATGTACAGAGCATCAGATTGGGGAAGAGCAGTGTGGTTTCAGAAGTGGTAGAGGATGTGTGGATCAGGTGTTTGCTTTGAAGAATGTATGTGAGAAATACTTAGAAAAGCAAATGGATTTGTATGTAGCATTTATGGATCTGGAGAAGGCATATGATAGAGTTGATAGAGATGCTCTGTGGAAGGTATTAAGAATATATGGTGTGGGAGGCAAGTTGTTAGAAGCAGTGAAAAGTTTTTATCGAGGATGTAAGGCATGTGTACGTGTAGGAAGAGAGGAAAGTGATTGGTTCTCAGTGAATGTAGGTTTGCGGCAGGGGTGTGTGATGTCTCCATGGTTGTTTAATTTGTTTATGGATGGGGTTGTTAGGGAGGTAAATGCAAGAGTTTTGGAAAGAGGGGCAAGTATGAAGTATGTTGTGGATGAGAGAGCTTGGGAAGTGAGTCAGTTGTTGTTCGCTGATGATACAGCGCTGGTGGCTGATTCATGTGAGAAACTGCAGAAGCTGGTGACTGAGTTTGGTAAAGTGTGTGGAAGAAGAAAGTTAAGAGTAAATGTGAATAAGAACAAGGTTATTAGGTACAGTAGGGTTGAGGGTCAAGTCAATTGGGAGGTGAGTTTGAATGGAGAAAAACTGGAGGAAGTGAAGTGTTTTAGATATCTGGGAGTGGATCTGGCAGCGGATGGAACCATGGAAGCGGAAGTGGATCATAGGGTTGGGGAGGGGGCGAAAATTCTGGGGGCCTTGAAGAATGTGTGGAAGTCGAGAACATTATCTCGGAAAGCAAAAATGGGTATGTTTGAAGGAATAGTGGTTCCAACAATGTTGTATGGTTGCGAGGCGTGGGCTATGGATAGAGTTGTGCGCAGGAGGATGGATGTGCTGGAAATGAGATGTTAGAGGACAATGTGTGGTGTGAGGTGGTTTGATCGAGTGAGTAACGTAAGGGTAAGAGAGATGTGTGGAAATAAAAAGAGCGTGGTTGAGAGAGCAGAAAAGGGTGTTTTGAAGTGGTTTGGGCACATGGAGAGAATGAGTGAGGAAAGATTGACCAAGAGGATATATGTGTCGGAGGTGGAGGGAACGAGGAGAAGAAGGAGACCAAATTGGAGGTGGAAAGATGGAGTGAAAAAGATTTTGTGTGATCGGGGCCTGAACATGCAGGAGGGTGAAAGGAGGGCAAGGAATAGAGTGAATTGGAGCGATGTGGTATACCGGGGTTGACGTGCTGTCAGTGGATTGAATCAAGGCATGTGAAGCGTCTGGGGTAAACCATGGAAAGCTGTGTAGGTATGTATATTTGCGTGTGTGGACGTATGTATATACATGTGTATGGGGGGGGGGGTTGGGCCATTTCTTTCGTCTGTTTCCTTGCGCTACCTCGCAAACGCGGGAGACAGCGACAAAGTATAATAAAAAATAGATAAATATTATTATTATTATTATTATTATTATTATTATTATTATCATTATTATCATTATTATTATTATCATTATTGTTATTATTTTTATTATTATCATTATTATTATTATTATTATTATTATTATTATTATTATTATTACAATTGTTGTCAAGAGTATCATTATTGTTAATATTATCGTTATTATTATGATTATTATTATTATTATTATTATCATTATTATTATTCTTATTATTATTATTAATATTATTATCATTATCATTAAAATTATTATCATTATTAATGTTATCATTATTGTTATTATCATTATGTTCATTACTTTGCGCGTTGTTACTTTAAGGTCGTTTTATGTCATTTTTCTGTTAAATACCACCTGTTCCCTGTATTGTGTCCCTCATCTTTACCAGTTTGTAGTCTCAAGTGTACCATTCCAGACGGCCAGCCTATTCTGTCGTTCTTTGTCTGCGTCTTATCGGCCTCTCTCTCTCTCTCTCTCTCTCTCTCTCTCTCTCTCTCTCTCTCTCTCTCTCTCTCTCTCTCTCTCTCTCTCTCTCTCTCTCTCTCTCTCTCTCTCTTTGTGTGTGTATGTGTGTGTACTGCTTGCTGCAAGAAAAGTCCTGGAGACCTGCGCCCCTGGATGGCGTACCTTGTCGCAAAGCAATGAAACCAGGTACGAGGCCCGAGGGAGAAGACCTTAGTACAACAGGCGAGCGGAACACTACCAGAGACGTGTGGCTGGAGTGTGGCGTGTCAGGAAGGGCTGGGGATAGCATCAGACACGCTGTCAGGTCATCTGCTGCACGGATCAAAAAAGAGAAATTCTTTTTAAGACGTTGGAAACAACAACAGTATCGTGTGAACTCATCTGGACGTTCGTAACTGTTCATTTCAAAACTTCTTTTCCTTTTTTTTCGGAGACCAAGAAAGAAAAAAGTGAAATGAAGGCAAGGTTTTAGACTCCTACAAGGAGGTTCAAAGATGTGATAACCCAAGAGAGAAGATGAAGAATGCATGGCAGAGGGACCAGCATTCTGAAGGTACTTAGCCAAATAGTAACTCAGTAGTGTCAGTTATATTGGTACAATAAAGTAACACAGACACGTATTTGCTTTACCTCGATATCGCTTATTCTCCTGCGTTACACTTAAACTCCCCCTCAACAGTGATGTAAGTCACCTTTTGGCTTAGAGTGACCAAGAACAACAACATTACATGTCCACATTGTCATGGCTACACCTGTAAAATGGGGCATCTAAGCTGACACTTTAGGATCTAATATTCTTCCGCCTTCCGTTTTGTGCTGATCCAGATGATCCGCAGTATCTCTTAATCTCCAACTTTCAGGATTCCCCCAAAGGATTCAACCTCCAAAAACCCGAGTCCCTCCGGTCAACAGCCAGGAAGGATAGTTATAATCTTATCTGTAGTTCCCTAGACCTTGGTGGCTATGCTTCCAGACGAGACTGGAACACTTATACTACACTGAAACAAGTGGATTTTAACTCTGACTGAATCACATCTTTTTTAACCTGTCTACAGTTAATCATAAACTTCTTTACCTTACAGTGACATGTTTTTTCTTTACGGTGATTTAAAGACAATGTGCAGTGAAACAGTAACATTTAATACACAGCAATGCAGAGTGTATTTCAACGTGCGTTTACATTGCTTGTTTTATGGAATATTGCTTCACTATTACTCTCCAGCGACTCAGAGATAGTCTTACTCTTACAACCACACAGCTCCGGTTTCAATTTTCAACACCTCTGTTCCTTGTGTGCACTAGAGAGACACAAATATACGAAAACTCTATAGAAGGTGCTAGACAGACGCAGAAGCTCTAAAGAAGGTACACGAGTAAACCAGATATATGAATTCTCTGTAGAATAACGAAAGTAGACACATACTGTATTTTGGTACAGTTGCACATTTTCTTTATGGATGCTAAACGTATTATACAGATTAACAAAGCGACAGGTTTATTCCACAATGACATATTCGCGTTCTTACTCCACAGGGAACACTGGTACTTCCTCGTTTTACAGTGATAGAGTAAGACTTGCATTTGGCAGTCAGAAAACTGATCTTTTATTGCACAACCACAAAAGCTAGTAAATGATAAACTTGCACTTCCCTCCTTACTTTGAAGTGACATATGCACGTTCAAGCTTTCGTTCGTCACACAGCTGCAGGTTCACACCACAATCTCACTGACAGAACTACTGTCTCACTCTACTGTGAGGGTGTTGGAGTCTTACTTTACACTGACAGAACTTCAGAGTTACTCTACACTGACATAGTTACAGCCTCACTCTACACTGACAGACCTAGAGGCTTATTCAGCACTGACAGAACTATACACTGACAGAGCTTGTGTCTTACTGTACACTGAGATGGCTGCAGTTTCACTCAACACTGATAGAGCTACAGCCTCACTCGTTAGTTACAGATGTCTGTTTCTGTATGCTTTCACAGGTTTGATGATGTTACGTTACAGTGACATAGCTTCACTCTTACCAAACAGTGTTGAATATTAAGTCTCTTTCACTGTCTATACCCATACAGTGACGCTACACTTATTTCGCCTACGTTTGATATTCCTAGGACCCCTTTTTAAGAAAAGGTCTCACTGTTACCCAAAATAGCTTTCCAGACGTTCCCGCAGTTCCAGGGATGCGATACTTCCAATAGCAGGGGAATGATGGACTCTTTGACGAGACTGTACTCCTAGTGATACAGCCTCGTCCAAAGGCGACATTTTACTCACCAAAACCCATGCAGACGGAGGTTGGTAACATCCTGACAGTGATAAATGCATCCATATACATCTTCAGGCGCACCTCTGAGTTCAGTAAGGAGTATGAGTTCAGTAAGGAGTATGGTCTCTCTGAAGAGTGGGTCATCATCATCGACGTTGCCATTAAAGTCATCATCGTCACCATCGTCAGTGTCATCTTCGTTCTCATCATTAGTGTCATCATCAACATCGTCGTCGTCGTCGTCGTCGTCACCATCAGTATCATCAACGCATTCGTGCACCACACGGTAACACATTCTCAGGTTCCCATTCGTGATAACTGCCTCCCCACAGGATCCTGCCGCAGCTTGAGCTCGCTCTCTGACCAAGAACCACACGACGCTTATAATCTCGACTCGCTTGATGTTGAACCACATAAGTATTTCTAAAAGCTATACGCAAACTAGCTTTTGGAAACGCGATACGTGTTGCTTGAAAGGTAAGGAATTGAAAGTAACTTATTTGCTATAGGTTTTAGTTTGACTGAATCGGATTTTATCGCTAGTTACCTTAGGTTACCTTATGTGTAACATGGGACAAAGTACAGCACCTCTGATGGAATTACAAAGCATGGTAAAGTGTTTATAGTTCTTGATGCTCTATAACTACTACTTTAAGTAAGACTGATCGAAAATCTACCCCTTCAAAGACTTAACCATAATGAAAAAATCTCCCCAAGTCGTATGCGTCATTCATAACATTGCAAATATTAACAAAAGCATCATCCACTCATGACAAAGATTTTCTTTAAGTTTCTTAGCCAGTTAGAACCATTACAGACAGCATTTCGCCCATGAGAAGCCAGTAGTGCGAATTTGGTAGACATGAGCATCCAACTCTGAGGAATACCCGCCAGTCATGAAGAATTCTTGCGGCGGGGGTAAGATAGACCCATGTTGCCAGGGCCTGAGCACGTCCCTCTCATCCAATATTCACGTAACAGTGGACTTGGAGGGGAGAGCCTGAATTGTCGAGGAGCCACAAGTTTAGGGACGACGGTAGTGCTGCAGAATGTCATCAGCATTCTTAATGGCTACCCTTCCCCACCGGACCCACAGATAAAAGGGAAACAAATTGTATCAAAACGTTCTGTCTCTGCTTTCACTCTACTAACAAGATGACTTGTGTATTTAGCTTGAATTATATTCTTCATGAGAGTGAGTGAAGGTGAGAGATGGTAGTGGAGGGTATCCATGTGGATGGAGGGCAGTATATCACCTCACACGTCGTGAGGGCAGGAACTGGCAAGAAGGGAAGACGAGTCAAGGCCACTGTGCCATCTATTCTCTGGGAGTCATGACCCTGCCCCACTGAACACACAAACCAAATGGTATGAAATTATCGTGATTGTTCTTCGAAGATTCACTAAGGACAGGTATATGATCATCGATGATGTTTCATTGCACTGACGTTCCTTTATACTTTTAAAGTTAATAAGGAAAAGTACGTTTGAATTTTCTTTCCATTTTTTTTTTTATCTGATCGGCATTTATATTTTGAAATGTACGCATTACACAGATGGTAGAATTACATGTGAAAGTTATGAAAATTTCATGCGAATAGATTTATTCGTGTCATATTTGTTGCAGTTTCTTAGTATGAATTTTTAGGTCAAATTTCAGTGCCACTTCAGAGCGGACCAGATGCACATTCTCAGTTAGATATTTGCCACTTAGTCGATCATCTAGAGCTCGGTAGTTGTTCTGCAGAACGTGGATGTAGATTGGACTCTCTGAGAAAAACTCGATCAGAAGATCACCTCTGTAGAAAATTAGCAAGCGTTTCAAAATTTTTATTTTTTCATGGTCGAGGAACTACTAATCGCTAATCAGATCTTAGTTAACGTGTCTCTCATTGGTTAATCTATACATCTTGGTTCTAGATTAGGAATATTTGAAACCACAGAAGACTCCACTGTGATGGTTCCGAGTTCTGTGGTGTCTGTCATATTTGTTCGTGTCAGAATTCATGAAATTAAGGTCGACGTTAACAAGATGAAAACCTAGATCTGTCCACAGTTGGATTAATTCATATCCAGTTGGATCAGGTCCACTGTCATGATATTGTAATCTTTAGATATTGTCCATATTTCATACCAGTAAAGGTATTTTCACCAAAAAACAGAACAGTTTATATCATTCGTATCGTTAACTTCTCCTCCAGTATTCAGTTTGTCTTCCTGTACTTGAAGGTACAACTGAAATGTTAAGTTGTCAAAGCTGATGAAGGAAGAGGTTCATGTATCAAGTTCAGGATCGAAAATCATTAAATGTAAGATCAGGCATTTCGAACATTATAAAAACAAGCATTCAGTTACCCCAAGACCCTTTTTACAGGGTCTCTTGCAGCTCCAAGCTTGCGCTACACTCAGTAGCAGGGACATGATGGACTCCTTTGAAGTATGAAGTTCTTTGACGAGACTACGTACTTTCGTAAACTGACAGTAGTTCAGCTTTACCAGAGGTATTATTTCTTGTGATGTAACCTCAAGCAGGCGAAGTCTGGCAACACGCACAATATATATATATATATATATATATATATATATATATATATATATATATATATATATATATATATATATATATATATATATATATATACCAACTAACGTTACCTGCATTTTGGATAGACAAGGGGTGGTTGGATGGGCCATTACGCCCTCATGGTCAAGCTACATTCATACACAACAAAATCCGTAAAATCTTCTTGCGATGTTAAATATTTCCAAGGCCAAATACGCCCTCGCTATGCATTAGGCTGGGGGGGGGGGGGGGGTTAAGATGGTAAGTCAGCTGAAATTATCCTATAAAAGAAAACTGGAAGGTTAGTCAGTGCTATGATTCACAGACGACCTAAAGCCTAGGTAATGCCATCTATTGAAGAAAACAACATCTACAGTGATCTCGCCTGCTGTGCGTGACAGAAACGTATCCGGGATCCCACACGAGTTATCTCAGGGTAATTACTTTCATAATATAAGTAATCCGATCTAACGCGGGATAATAGTTATTTACACAGATGAAGCTTGAATCAACACTCGGCAATATTCTGCAACATTTATGAGAACATAACAATAAAATTTCTGTGGGGTAAATTTGATTTCAGATTATTAGATTGGCGAAAGAACGCTCTAAAAAGCACTTTTTATTTTTTTCACATCGGAATAATGAGTCAAAAAAATGACCTATTTGATAATATCTGGTCGCAAAGTTCTCATAATACATTCTTTCTTTTTCTAAATGTTTGAGTCCTTATTGATTATTTAGAGAGTATATTTAAGCATCAACGAAAGAGGAGGTATATCATCAGATTAGATAGTGTGTGCTTTTAATGAAGCCACTTTGTTCTTTTTTCAGTTGTAATGAAAATGCAAGGAAACGTTTCTTGGCATCACAGTCAACTGAACGCTGTGAAGAACTTTTCAGTGAAAGTATAACAGCCTGAAGTATATTTTGCAGGATTGATTTGATACATCCGTGTCTACCGCCTCGATGAACGCTGATGAAGAACACCGAAGTGAAACTGAACAAAGCAACTCTCATATGACTTAAACACTTACCTACCTTTCCATAGGAAAGATAAGAGATAGAAAGAGTAAAGAATGAAATATTCTTAATGGTAAATGAAGGAAATATGAAGTAATCCAAGATGATCCTCGAGAAGTATGTAAAGTATCAACCTTCTGGCTAAGACTAGTTGTAAGTTGCCAAGCTCATGCTAGAAATTATACGCATGACTTAAATACTCATGGTTATCGCCGCCACAAGATAGTAACTGAAATAAACGCCATAACTTACACAGAGGCTGACACTACGCGAAGCCCCTCAGGAGTTACGTCTAAGGCGTCATTATATTAGTGAAGCTTTGGATTTTACTTTCAGACCTGAAGTATATATTCCTTGCACAAGTTTCTCCTCCGTGATATTATCAGGTTTCCAAATATAGACCAGTTTTACTACTACAGTAAGATTTTGAGAGTCGTACACATATATTATTCTACATTTCATTAACCCAAGGCTCCTGCGCTCCGGCCAGCAGCACAGAAATGATGGACTCTTTTAGAGTGAGAAATTCTTTGATAAGTTTCTATTCCGATGACACAAACAAACACACACATGCACACACACACACACATACACACACACATATATATAAATATATATATATTTTCTTTCATACTATTTGCCATTTCCCGCGATAGCGAGGTAGCGTTAAGAACAGAGGACTGGGTCTTTCAGGGAATATCCTCACCTGGCCCTCTTCTCTGTTCCTTCTTTTGGAAAAAAAAAAAAGAAAAGAAATATATATATATATATATATATATATATATTTTTTTTTTTTTTTTTTTATACTTTGTCGCTGTCTCCCGCGTTTGCGAGTTAGCGCAAGGAAACAGACGAAAGAAATGGCCCAACCCCCCCCCCCCCCATACACATGTACATACACACGTCCACACACGCAAATATACATACCTACACAGCTTTCCATGGTTTACCCCAGACGCTTCACATGCCTTGATTCAATCCACTGACAGCACGTCAACCCCTGTATACCACATCGCTCCAATTCACTCTATTCCTTGCCCTCCTTTCACCCTCCTGCATGTTCAGGCCCCGATCACACAAAATCTTTTTCACTCCATCTTTCCACCTCCAATTTGGTCTCCCTCTTCTCCTCGTTCCTTCCACCTCCGACACATATATCCTCTTGATCAATCTTTCCTCACTCATTCTCTCCATGTGCCCAAACCATTTCAAAACACCCTCTTCTGCTCTTTCAACCACGCTCTTTTTATTTCCACACATCTCTCTTACCCTTACGTTACTTACTCGATCAAACCACCTCACACCACACATTTTCCTCAAACATCTCATTTCCAGCACATCCATCCTCCTGCGCACATCTCTATCCATAGCCCACGCCTCGCAACCATACAACATTGTTGGAACCACTATTCCTTCAAACATACCCATTTTTGCTTTCCGAGATAATGTTCTCGACTTCCACACATTTTTCAAGGCTCCCAAAATTTTCGCCCCCTCCCCCACCCTATGATCCACTTCCACTTCCATGGTTCCATCCGCTGACAGATCCACTCCCAGATATCTAAAACACTTCACTTCCTCCAGTTTTTCTCCATTCAAACTCACCTCCCAATTGACTTGACCCTCACCCCTACTGTACCTATATATATATATATATATATATATATATATATATATATATATATATATATATATATATATGCATATATATATATATATATATATATATATATATATATATATATATATATATATATATATATATATATATATATATATATATATACACATATTTTTTTTTCCAAAAGAAGGAACAGAGAAGGGGGCTAGGTGAGGATATTCCCCCAAAGGCCCAATCCTCTGTTCTTAACGCTACCTCGCTAACGCGCGATATGGCAAATAGTTTGAAAAAAAAAAAAAAAAAAAAAATATATATATATATATATATATATATATATATATATATATATATATATATATATATATATATATATTTTTTTTTTTTTTTTTTTTTTTTTCATACTATTCGCTATTTCCCGCGATAGCGAGGTAGCGTTAAGAACAGAGGACTGGGCCTTTGAGGGAATATCCTCACCTGGCCCTCTTCTCTGTTCCTTCTTTTGGAAAATTAAAAAAAAAAAAAAAAACGAGAGGGGAGGATTTCCAGCCCCCCGCTCCCTTCCCTTTTAGTCGCCTTCTACGACACGCAGGGAATACGTGGGAAGTATTCTTTCTCCCCTATCCCCAGGGAAATATATATATATATATATATATATATATATTTCACACTATTCGCCATTTCCCGCGTTAGCGAGGTAGCGTTAAGAACAGAGGACTGGACCTTTGAGGGAATATCCTCACCTGGCATCCTTCTCTGTTCCTTCTTTTGGAAAAATTAAAAAAAAACTGAGAGGGGAGGATTTCCAGCCCCCCGCTCCCTTCCCTTTTAGTCGCCTTCTACGACACGCAGGAAATACGTGGGAAGTATTCTTTCTCCCCTATCCCCAGGGAATATATATATATATATATATATATATATATATATATATATATATATATATATATATATATATATATATATGCTACATACAAATCCATTTGCTTTTCTAAGTATTTCTCACATACATTCTTCAAAGCAAACACCTGATCCACACATCCTCTACCACTTCTGAAACCACACTGCTCTTCCCCAATCTGATGCTCTGTACATGCCTTCACCCTCTCAATCAATGCCCTCCCATATAACTTACCAGGAATACTCAACAAACTTATACCTCTGTAATTTGAGCACTCACTCTTATCCCCTTTGCCTTTGTACAATGGCACTATGCACGCATTCCGCCAATCCTCAGGCACCTCACCATGAGTCATACATACATTAAATAACCTTACCAACCAGTCAACAATACAGTCACCCCCTTTTTTAATAAATTCCACTGCAATACCATCCAAACCCGCTGCCTTGCCGGCTTTCATCTTCCGCAAAGCTTTTACAACCTCTTCTCTGTTTACCAAATCATTTTCCCTAACCCTCTCACTTTGCACACCACCTCGACCAAAACACCCTATATCTGATAGAGTTGATAGAGATGCTCTGTGGAAGGTATTAAGAATATATGGTGTGGGAGGCAAGTTGTTAGAAGCAGTGAAAAGTTTTTATCGAGGATGTAAGGCATGTGTACGTGTAGGAAGAGAGGAAAGTGATTGGTTCACGGTGAATGTAGGTTTGCGGCAGGGGTGTGTGATGTCTCCATGGTTGTTTAATTTGTTTATGGATGGGGTTGTTAGGGAGGTGAATGCAAGAGTTTTGGAAAGAGGGGCAAGTATGAAGTCTGTTGGGGATGAGAGAGCTTGGGAAGTGAGTCAGTTGCTGTTCGCTGATGATACAGCGCTGGTGGTTGATTCATGTGAGAAACTGCAGAAGCTGGTGACTGAGTTTGGTAAAGTGTGTGAAAGAAGAAAGTTAAGAGTAAATGTGAATAAGAGCAAGGTTATTAGGTACAGTAGGGTTGAGGGTCAAGTCA
>NC_092238.1:40560649-40678149 GCF_036320965.1 Panulirus ornatus | reverse complement strand
GAGAGATGGGTGTTTATTGGTGCATATGCACCTGGGCATGAGAAGAAAGATCATGAGAGCCAAGTGTTTTGGAAGCAGCTGAATGAGTGTGTTAGTGGTTTTGATGCACGAGACCGGGTTATAGTGATGGGTGATTTGAATGCAAAGGTGAGTAATGTGGCAGTTGAGGGAATAATTGGTATAAATGGGGTGTTCAGTGTTGTAAATGGAAATGGTGAAGAGCTTGTAGATTTATGTGCTGAAAAAGGACTGGTGATTGGGAATACCTGGTTTAAAAAGCGATATATACATAAGTATACGTATGTAAGTAGGAGAGATGGCCAGAGAGCGTTATTGGATTACGTGTTACTTGACAGGCGCGCGAAAGAGAGACTTTTGGATGTTAATGTGCTGAGAGGTGCAACTGGAGGGATTTCTGATCATTATCTTGTGGAGGCTAAGGTGAAGATTTGTATGGGTTTTCAGAAAAGAAGAGTGAATGTTGGGGTGAAGAGGGTGGTGAGAGTAAGTGAGCTTGGGAAGGAGACTTGTGTGAGGAAGTACCAGGAGAGACTGAGTACAGAATGGAAAAAGGTAAGAACAATGGAAGTAAGGGGAGTGGGGGAGGAATGGTATGTATTAAGGGAATCAGTGATTGATTGCGCAAAAGATGCTTGTGGCATGAGAAGAGTGGGAGGTGGGTTGATTGGAAAGGGTAGTGAGTGGTGGGATGAAGAAGTAAGATTATTAGTGAAAGAGAAGAGAGAGGCATTTGGACGATTTTTGTAGGGAAAAAATGCAATTGAGTGGGAGATGTATAAAAGAAAGAGACAGGAGGTCAAGAGTAAGGTGCAAGAAGTGAAAAAGAGGGCAAATGAGAGTTGGGGTGAGAGAGTATCATTAAATTTTAGGGAGAATAAAAAGATGTTCTGGAAGGAGGTAAATAAAGTGCGTAAGACAAGGGAGCAAATGGGAACTTCAGTGAAGGGCGCAAATGGGGAGGTGATAACAAGTAGTGGTGATGTGAGAAGGAGATGGAGTGAGTATTTTGAAGGTTTGTTGAATGTGTTTGATGATAGAGTGGCAGATATAGGGTGTTTTGGTCGAGGTGGTGTGCAAAGTGAGAGGGTTAGGGAAAATGATTTGGTAAACAGAGAAGAGGTAGTAAAAGCTTTGCGGAAGATGAAAGCCGGCAAGGCAGCAGGTTTGGATGGTATTGCAGTGGAATTTATTAAAAAAGGGGGTGACTGTATTATTGACTGGTTGGTAAGGTTATTTAATGTATGTATGACTCATGTGAGGTGCCTGAGGATTGGCGGAATGCGTGCATAGTGCCATTGTACAAAGGCAAAGGGGATAAGAGTGAGTGCTCAAATTACAGAGGTATAAGTTTGTTGAGTATTCCTGGTAAATTATATGGGAGGGTATTGACTGAGAGGGTGAAGGCATGTACAGAACATCAGATTGGGGAAGAGCAGTGTGGTTTCAGAAGTGGTAGAGGATGTGTGGATCAGGTGTTTGCTTTGAAGAATGTATGTGAGAAATACTTAGAAAAGCAAATGGATTTGTATGTAGCATTTATGGATCTGGAGAAGGCATATGATGGAGTTGATAGAGATGCTCTGTGGAAGGTATTAAGAATATATGGTGTGGGAGGCAAGTTGTTAGAAGCAGTGAAAAGTTTTTATCGAGGATGTAAGGCATGTGTACGTGTAGGAAGAGAGGAAAGTGATTGGTTCTCAGTGAATGTAGGTTTGCGGCAGGGGTGTGTGATGTCTCCATGGTTGTTTAATTTGTTTATGGATGGAGTTGTTAGGGAGGTGAATGCAAGAGTTTTGGAAAGAGGGGCAAGTATGAAGTATGTTGGGGATGAGAGAGCTAGGGAAGTGAGTCAGTTGTTGTTCGCTGATGATACAGCGCTGGTGGCTGATTCATGTGAGAAACTGCAGAAGCTGGTGACTGAGTTTGGTAAAGTGTGTGAAAGAAGAAAGTTAAGAGTAAATGTGAATAAGAGCAAGGTTATTAGGTACAGTAGGGTTGAGGGTCAAGTCGATTGTGAGGTAAGTTTGAATGGAGAAAAACTGGAGGAAGTAAAGTGTTTTAGATATCTGGGAGTGGATCTGGCAGCGGATGGAACCATGGAAGCGGAAGTGGATCATAGGGTGGGGGAGGAAGCGAAAATCCTGGTAGCCTTGAAGAATGTGTGGAAGTCAAGAACATTATCTCGGAAAGCAAAAATGGGTATGTTTGAAGGAATAGTGGTTCCAACAATGTTGTATGATTGCGAGGCGTGGGCTATGGATAGAGTTGTGCGCAGGAGGATGGATGTGCTGGAAATGAGATGTTTGAGGACAATTTGTGGTGTGAGGTGGTTTGATCGAGTAAGTAACGTAAGGGTAAGAGAGATGTGTGGAAATAAAAAGAGCGTGGTTGAGAGAGCAGAAAAGGGTGTTTTGAAATGGTTTGGGCACATGGAGAGAATGAGTGAGGAAAGATTGACCAAGAGGATATATGTGTCGGAGGTGGAGGGAACGAGAAGTGGGAGACCAAATTGGAGGTGGAAAGATGGAGTGAAAAAGATTTTGTGTGATCGGGGCCTGAACATGCAGGAGGGTGAAAGGCGTGCAAGGAATAGAGTGAATTGGATCGATTTGGTATACCGGGGTTGACGTGCTGGAAAGCAAAATTGGGAATGTTTGAAGTAAGAGTGGTTCCAACAATGTTATATGGTGTCGAGACGTGGGCTATAGAAATGGTTGTGCGGAGGAGGGCGGATGTGTTGGAAATATGTCTGAG
Organism: Panulirus ornatus; assembly: GCF_036320965.1. Lineage (NCBI taxonomy): Eukaryota > Metazoa > Arthropoda > Malacostraca > Decapoda > Palinuridae > Panulirus > Panulirus ornatus. Next base: position 40,675,374 of record NC_092238.1, on the reverse strand, counting down.
GACAATATGTGGTGTGAGGTGGTTTTATCGAGTAAGTAATGAAAGGGTAAGAGAGATATGTGGTAATAAAAAGAATGTGGTTAAGATAGCAAAAGAGGGTGTTTTGAAATGGTTTGGTCACATGGAGAGAATGATTGAGGAAAGATTGACAAAGAGGATATATGTGTCAGAGGTGGAGGGAACGAGGAGAAGTGGTAGACCAAATTGGAGGTGGAAGGATGGAGTGAAAAAGATTTTGAGCGATCGTAGCCTGAACATACAGGAGGGTGAAAGGCGTGCAAGGAATAGAGTGGATTGGAACGATGTGGTATACCGGGGTTGACGTGCTGTCAATGGATTGAACCAGGGCATGTGAAGCGTCTGGGGTAAACCATGGAAAGTTTTGTGGGGACTGGATGTGGAAAGGGAGCTGTGGTTTCGGTGCATTACATATGACAGCTAGAGACTGAGTGTGAACGAATGCGGTCTTTGTTGTCTTTTCCTAGCGCTACCTCGCACACATGAGGGGGGAGGGCGATGTTATTCCATGTGTGGCGAGGTGGCGATGGGAATAAATAAAGGCAGACAGTATGAATTATGTACATGTGTATATATGTATATGTCTCTGTGTGTATATATATGTGTACATTGAGATGTATAGGTATGTATATTTGCGTGTGTGGACGTGTATGTATATACATGAGTATGTGGGTGGGTTGGGCCATTTCTTTCGTCTGTTTCCTTGCGCTACCTCGCAAACGCGGGAGACAGCGATAAAACAAAATAAAAAAAAATAATATATATGTATATAGATATCTTTTTTTCCATACGTATTTGCCTTATCCAGCGTTAGCGAGGTAGCGTTAAGTACAAAGGAGTGAGCCTTAGAGGGTATATCCTCACTTGGCCCATTTCCCCGTTACTTCTTTTGGAAAATCATAAACGGGAGAGGAGGTTTTCCATCCTCCAGCTCTCATCCCTTTTAGTCGTCTTGTACGAGAAGCAGGGAATACTTGGGAAATATTCTTTCCCCCCTATCCCCAGGGATAATATATATATATATATATATATATATATATATATATATATATATATATATATATATATATATATATATATATAATCCCTGGGGATAGGGGAGAAAGAATACTTCCCACGTATTCCCTGCGTGTCGTAGAAGGCGACTACAAGAGGAAGGAGCGGGTGGCTGGAAATCCTCCACTCTCTTGTTTTTTTTTTTTTTTCTAATTTTCCAAAAGAAGGAACAGAGAAGGAGGTCAGGTGAGGATATTCCCTCTAAGGCCCAGTTCTGTGTTCTTAACGCTACCTCGCTAACGAGGGGAAATGGCAAATAGTATGAAAAAAAAAATATATATATATATAATGCAAGAAAACCACAAAATGTTGGCTCATATATAGATTAAACAACTCTATATGAAAATTTTAAATATGTTTCCGAGAACAAAGGTTAACCTGAGTTTGTAGCTTGAGTGAGGTGAGGTCTTCGAGGGTGAACCTGTCCCCTAATCCCTTCACCTGTTCCTTAATTCATTTGCCGGACCCGCCCTGTAGCGGCTGGTTGATTATATTCTGGTTTTCTTTATCTGTACTCAGTCCTAACCATCTAATTATACGCTGGTTCTTGACACTTCGTATAATCCGTTTTCTTGTGCTTTTTCCTACATCTACATCCTACTTGTGTACTTTTTTTTTGTATATATATATATATATATATATATATATATATATATATATATATATATATATATATATATATATATATGTATATATATATGTTATCACGGTGATTGGGGACAAGGAATACTTCCCACGTATTCCCTGTGTGCCTTAAAAGGCGACTAAAAGGGGAGGGAGCGGGTGACGGGAAATCCTCCCATCTCGTTATTTTTTTTTTTTAGTTTTCCAAAAGAAGAAACCGAAGGGGGCCAAGTGAGGATATTCCATCTAAGGCTTAGTCCTCTGTTTTTTGTGCGACCTCGCTAGTCCGGGAAATGGCGAATATGTTTGAATAGAAAATGGAAAAAAAGAAGATATATATATATATATATATATATATATATATATATATATATATATATATATATATATATATATATATATATATATATGGATCATTGTGAAATGCCTAAGGATTGGCGGAATGCAAGTATGGTGCCACTGTTTAAGGGCAAAGATGAGACATGTAAGTTTTTAAACAACAGAGTTATAAGTTTGTTGAGTGTATCTGGTAAGTTCTATGGAAGGGTAGTAATTGAGTGAATGCATGTACAGAACATCAAATGAGGGAGGAGCACTATGGTTTCAGAAGTGATAGAGGAAGTGCGGACAAGGTGTTTGATTTGAAGAGTGTGAGTGAGAAATGCTCAGAGATACGGATGTATTCGATTGTGGCATTTACAGATATGGTGAAAGCATAGGATATGGTTGATAGAGACGTCTTCTGGAAGATATTGAGAATATACCGTATGGAAAGAAAGCTGCTAGAAGCAGTAAGAAGTTTTATCAGTGATGTAAGGCATGTGTGCGAGCAGGAAGAGAGGAGAGTGAATGGTTCCAAGATAAGGTTGGTCTGCGGCAGGTGTTTGATATTGCCATAGTTGTTTTATTTAATTTGTTATGGATAGGGTATTGAAGGAGATAAAATCAGTGAGCCTTAGAGAAAGGAGCAACTGTGCAGTCTACAGGAAGGGAGAGGGCCTGGGAATTGAGCCAGTTGTTGCTTGCTGATGATGCAGCACTGATGATTGATTCGCATGTGAAACTGCAGATGTTGGTGACTGAGTTTGAAAGGGTGTGCGAAAGGAGAAATTTGAGAGCGAATGTGAATAAAAGAAAGGGTGTAAGGTTTAGCAGAGTTGAGGGACAAGTTAGTTGAAGAGTGAGTTTGGATAAAGAAGAATTCGAGGAAGTGAAGTGTTTTAGATACCTGAGAATGGACTTAGCAGCGGATGGAACCATGGAAGCGGAAGTGAGTCACAGGCTGGGGGTGGAGGCGAAAACTCTGGGAGCGTTGAAGAATGTGTAGGAAGAGATAGCGTTATCTGCGACGACAAAAATGGGGATGGTTAAAGATATAGTAGTCGCAATATTACTATATGGATGCGAGGCTTGAGCTGTTGATAAGACCGTGCGGAAGAGGATGTGTGTGTTGGAAACAAAATGTTTGAGGAAGATATGTGGTGTGAGCTGGTTCGATCGAGCAAAAGATGAAAGGGTAAGAGAAAGGTGTGATTATAAAAAAAAAGTGTGGCTAACAGAGCTAGAGAGGGTGTGCTGAAAAATTTTGGACATATGGAAAGAATGAGTGAGGAAAGGTTGACAAAGAGGATGCATATTTCAGAAGTGGAGGGAATAAGGAGAAGCGGGAGATCAAATTGTAGATGGAAAGATGGACTGAAAAAGAACTTGAGCACGGGATAGCGTAAATTGGAACGATTATAGTAAACAGCGGTAGACTTGCTGTCAGTGGACTGAACTAGAGCATGTGAAGTGTCGAACTAAGAACCATGGAAAGGGGCGAGAGGCTTGATTGTGGTTAAGGAGCTGTGGTTTCGGCGCATTACGCATAAAAGCCAGATGGACCTGGCCAGCTTCGTAAGCGCTGCGGTAGCTTAATAGAGATGGCTACAAGGGCAGGAAAGTAAGCATATATATATATATATATATATATATATATATATATATATATATATATATATATATATTCCGGGGGGCCGGAAATCCTCCCCTCCTTGTATTAACTTTCTAAAATGGGAAACAGAAGAAGGAGTCACGCGGGGAGTGATCATCCTCCTCGAAGGCTCAGAGTGGGGTGCCTAAATGTGTGTGGATGTAACCAAGATGTGAAAAAAAGGAGAGATAGGTAGTATGTTTGAGGAAAGGAACCTGGATGTTTTGGCTCTGAGTGAAACGAAGCTCAAGGGTAAAGGGGAAGAGTGGTTTGGAAATGTCTGGGGAGTGAAGTCAGGGGTTAGTGAGAGGACAAGAGCAAGGGAAGGAGTAGCAATACTCCTGAAACAGGAGTTGTGGGAGTATGTGATAGAATGTAAGAAAGTAAATTCTCGATTAATATGGGTAAAATTGAAAGTTGATGGAGAGAGGTGGGTGATTATTGGTGCATATGCACCTGGGCATGAGAAGAAAGATCATGAGAGGCAAGTGTTTTGGGAGCAGCTGAATGAGTGTGTTAGCGGTTTTGATGCACGAGACCGGGTTATAGTGATGGGTGATTTGAATGCAAAGGTGAGTAATGTGGCAGTTGAGGGAATAATGGGTATGCATGGGGTGTTCAGTGTTGTAAATGGAAATGGTGAAGAGCTTGTAGATTTATGTGCTGAAAAAGGACTGATGATTGGGAATACCTGGTTTAAAAAGCGAGATATACATAAGTATACTTATGTAAGTAGGAGAGATGGCCAGGGAGCGTTATTGGATTACGTGTTAATTGACAGGCGTGCGAAAGAGAGACTTTTGGATGTTAATGTGCTGAGAGGTGCAACTGGAGGGATGTCTGATCATTATCTTGTGGAGGCTAAGGTGAAGATTAGTATGGGTTTTCAGAAAAGAGGAGTGAATGTTGGGGTGAAGAAGGTGGTGAGAGTAAGTGAGCTTGGGAAGGAGACCTGTGTGGGGAAGTACCAGGAGAGACTGTGTACAGAATGGAAAAAGGTGAGAACAATGGAAGTAAGGGGAGTGGGGGAGGAATGGGATGTATTTAGGGAATCAGTGATGGATTGCGCAAAAGATGCTTGTGGCATGAGAAGAGTGGGAGGTGGGCTGTTTAGAAAGGGTAGTGAGTGGTGGGATGAAGAAGTAAGAGTATTAGTGAAAGAGAAGAGAGAGGCATTTGGACGATTTTTGCAGGGAAAAAATGCAATTGAGTGGGAGAAGTATAAAAGAAAGAGACAGGAGGTCAAGAGAAAGGTGCAAGAGGTGAAAAAAAGGGCAAATGAGAGTTGGGGTGAGAGACTATCAGTAAATTTTAGGGAGAATAAAAAGATGTTCTGGAAGGAGGTAAATAGGGTGCGTAAGACAAGGGAGCAAATGGGAACTTCAGTGAAGGGCGTAAATGGGGAGGTGATAACAAGTAGCGGTGATATGAGAAGGAGATGGAATGAGTATTTTGAAGGTTTGTTGAATGTGTCTGATGACAGAGTGGCAGATATAGGGTGTTTTGGTCGAGGTGGTGTGCAAAGTGAGAGGGTTAGGGAAAATGATTTGGTAAACAGAGAAGAGGTAGTAAAAGCTTTGCGGAAGATGAAAGCCGGCAAGGCAGCAGGTTTGGATGGTATTGCAGTGGAATTTATTAAAAAAGGGGGTGACTGTATTGTTGACTGGTTGGTAAGGTTATTTAATGTATGTATGACTCATGGTGAGGTGCCTGAGGATTGGCGGAATGCGTGCATAGTGCCATTGTACAAAGGCAAAGGGGATAAGAGTGAGTGCTCAAATTACAGAGGTATAAGTTTGTTGAGTATTCCTGGTAAATTATATGGGAGGGTATTGATTGAGAGGGTGAAGGCATGTACAGAGCATCAGATTGGGGAAGAGCAGTGCGGTTTCAGAAGTGGTAGAGGATGTGTGGATCAGGTGTTTGCTTTGAAGAATGTATGTGAGAAATACTTAGAAAAGCAAATGGATTTGTATGTAGCATTTATGGATCTGGAGAAGGCATATGATAGAGTTGATAGAGATGCTCTGTGGAAGGTATTAAGAATATATGGTGTGGGAGGCAAGTTGTTAGAAGCAGTGAAAAGTTTTTATCGAGGATGTAAGGCATGTGTACGTGTAGGAAGAGAGGAAAGTGATTGGTTCTCAGTGAACGTAGGTTTGCGGCAGGGGTGTGTGATGTCTCCATGGTTGTTTAATTTGTTTATGGATGGGGTTGTTAGGGAGGTAAATGCAAGAGTCCTGGAAAGAGGGGCAAGTATGAAGTCTGTTGGGGATGAGAGAGCTTGGGAAGTGAGTCAGTTGTTGTTCGCTGATGATACAGCACTGGTGGCTGATTCATGTGAGAAACTGCAGAAGCTGGTGACTGAGTTTGGTAAAGTGTGTGGAAGAAGAAAGTTAAGAGTAAATGGGAATAAGAGCAAGGTTATTAGGTACAGTAGGGGTGAGGGTCAAGTCAATTGGGAGGTGAGTTTGAATGGAGAAAAACTGGAGGAAGTGAAGTGTTTTAGATATCTGGGAGTGGATCTGTCAGCGGATGGAACCATGGAAGCGGAAGTGGATCATAGGGTGGGGGAGGGGGTGAAAATTTTGGGAGCCTTGAAAAATGTGTGGAAGTCGAGAACATTATCTCGGAAAGCAAAAATGGGTATGTTTGAAGGAATAGTGGTTCCAACAATGTTGTATGGTTGCGAGGCGTGGGCTATGGATAGAGATGTGCGCAGGAGGATGGATGTGCTGGAAATGAGATGTTTGAGGACAATGTGTGGTGTGAGGTGGTTTGATCGAGTAAGTAACGTAAGGGTAAGAGAGATGTGTGGAAATAAAAAGAGCGTGGTTGAGAGAGCAGAAGAGGGTGTTTTGAAATGGTTTGGGCACATGGAGAGAATGAGTGAGGAAAGATTGACCAAGAGGATATATGTGTCGGAGGTGGAGGGAACGAGGAGAAGAGGGAGACCAAATTGGAGGTGGAAAGATGGAGTGAAAAAGATTTTGTGTGATCGGGGCCTGAACATGCAGGAGGGTGAAAGGAGGGCAAGGAATAGAGTGAATTGGAGCCATGTGGTATACAGGGGTTGACGTGCTGTCAGTGGATTGAATCAAGGCATGTGAAGCGTCTGGGGTAAACCATGGAAAGCTGTGTAGGTATGTATATTTGCGTGTGTGGACGTGTGTATGTACATGTGTATGGGGGGGGGGGTTGGGCCATTTCTTTCGTCTGTTTCCTTGCGCTACCTCGCAAACGCGGGAGACAGCGACAAAGTATAAAAAAAAAAAAAAAAAAAAAAAAATATATATATATATATATATATATATATATATATATATATATATATATATATATATATATGTATTGTGTGTGTATATGCATTTTATACTCAAGTATGTAGGTCGCTCCAGATAGATTAATTCTATAAATAGAATCGTACCTCGCTTTCCTGTCCCATATAGGACGGGAATAAATCTTCAGAGTTCGAGAGACCAGATTGGCCACAGAGGAACAACCCGACACCCAGTACACCATGACCATGGTATGTATGTATAGGTCGTATCTCAGAAGTGAAAACAGATGTAGGCAAATAGATCTGCTTTCATTTCAGTTTCTTCTTCCCCTAAAAGCTAATGATCAAAGGTCTGACGTATTGTGATAATAGATTAACATTTCTGTAATCACGTTGATTAAATCGAATTGTTACCATGTTATCAGTGTACTTATGTGTTATATATGTAAACTCAGGAACGCAAATGAGAAAAAAAAATTGTGCTGAATTTTTAAATAGTGTTCCCCTGTAAGGAGCTGATGGTAGATGTTGGAGAATATAAGAAAAAGATTCTCTGTATAGAATGTCGAAAAACTGAACTCGTTCACGAAAATCTAGACGTTTATCATCAGCCGGTGATTCAGTGCCGAGTAGAAAATCCTCGGCTCCTCCAGCAGGTAATTTCATTACAAGGCAGTATGTCTGCTGTTGCCTCTTTTCTGTGTGTGAGCGTTTTCAGCTCCAAGTAAATCCACACTTTTAGATGAAAACGTAGTTTCTTCAGGAGCAGAAGATTGAAAATATATATACTTCCTTAAGTGACAGATAGAATTTAAATAGTATCTAACGTACGCTGAAGGAATGTGTCTCAATACAATAATCAGGAAGATATTTTTTAAGAGATTTATATCTCAATGAAAACGCAGAAGGCCCTTCCTGGATACACCTTTTGTATATGCATTGACTGGGTATGAATTAACGTCAGTTTCATCAGTAAAAGATTTTCGTAATTACAGTTCCCTCTAATGTTTCCGACAGAGTCGTGAGGCACGTGCATCAAATCTGACCGTAATCAACAAATCAAAGTAAAGCGTGTTAGGCCGAGCCCCTGCCCCCTCCTCCACGGCGGGAGAGGGAACAATACACCATAAGTTAATGAAGACTGAGCAGGGAAAGGCAGCAAGGAAGCCAGAGGAGGAGGAGAGAACCCGGCAGGTGTGCGCAGGGTAAAGGGGACGGACCGAGAGGCCACATCACAGCTCACCAGCCACCGCTCTCGACGCTACTACCTAGGGCGACTCCCTCCTGGTAACAATGACTGGACCAGCAGAGCCGCTGGAGCAGTGGCAAGACCAGTAAGGGGCACTGTAACGGTGCTAGGACCAGCAATGCACTGTAACGGTAACAGGCACTGTAACTGTAGAAGGAGCGGCAAAGGCACTGTAGCAGTGGCAGAACCAACAGTGATACTATAACAGTGTCACGACCAGCAAAGGGCGCTCTAAGAGTGACAAAAACTGTAGAGGCACTGCAGCAGTGTCGAACCCAGCAAAGGACACTGTAACCGTGGAAGGAACTACAGAGGCACTGTACAACACAGTGGCAAACCCAATAAGGGACAATACAACACCTACAGTCTGTCTCTAACTACAAAGAAGAATAATGAAAATGATGACAATATGGGTTATATCATTATTTTTGTTGTATTCCCGGTCTTAGGGAGATATGCTTTCATTCCGGAAATGATATGATGGGAGAGGTTATCATATCATTCACAGGAGAGGAAATTATAGATAGGGATTACCGTCAAGAACAGAATAGGACACTCATATTATTCACCTCTGGTCACAGGACTTATTCATATGGACAGCTTGAGGCTGTGTATGTGAATGTGTATATTTGTTGGTGTAGGTGTGTCTTTTCATGTTTTTGTTAGACTGTTTATGTACGAATTATTTGCTTTTGTTTATGGTGTGGGAGTCCGCTTTGGTTTTGGGGAGTTTATTAATGTCTGTTTGTATGTTTTGTACAGGCATACTTATGTGAGCTTCTGTTTGTGCGCGTGTAAACTTGCGTATATGCATGAGTGCAAATATTTGTGTATAATGCAGTACACGGTATACGTGGATAGTGCAGGGTATATGTGCGTGTACTGCCAGTGGCACAAGTACTTGCATTTATAAAAGAAAAACAAATATAAAAGATGAACAAGGTGAACCCTTTAGTCTTTCCCTCTTCTCTTCTTTTCTCTCTTTCTTTCCCATTATCACTCATAACCAACATAACGAGACACTAAGAAACCGAGGATACAGTGAGGCCTCATATGTTAGAATCCAGTCATTTCCGTAGGTTATAAGTCAGACTAGTTGGCTTGGTAGTGGTGTTCAAGAGCTTGAAAACACCTTTAATTTCATTCCTAAGATCCGATCTCGATCTTCCTCTGCTTTAGGAGATCAAGGCTGAAGCTTAGCGTCCGACCAGTGCTGAGTGTAAAGTCAGAATCTTTATTTCACAGACGTCGATGTCTTCTTGCAGACCAGTCATGCCCTTGACGGTTCTGCCAGACATTAAACTCAAGCAGTTTCATCGACTTTCCTTGAACGTAAATCGGGTCATTTTGTAATCACTGTACTCCTCTTCGTTACATCCTTATCTTTACAACATCCGTGTATTCGCTTAGGTTCATGGCTGGTCTACACCCTAGTTCACTATACTCTTCTCCACTACACCTTCACCTTCATATATCCTTATCTTCACTAAGCTAGTTTATCGATAGGGAAAAAAGAGAGGACAAGACACAGACACACGAGATGATTATCATGAAGGCGTATATAGATAACCTGCTGGGTGACTGAACAACGTAATCTATTCGGGTTCGACATGTGTTTTCATGTCATGAATAACAAATGCTAAACATTCCTCTGGCACATACTAGTGGGATTTCTAGAAACTCGAATGCAGAATAAATTACCGTTAAAAGAGAATGAAAATTAATCTTTACTGAAATAAAATCACACAAAATCTTGCTAAAGGTATTGAAGATGAGGAAAATGGATGAAAGTCGAAACCTTGTACCCGAGGCTAATATCTTGAGAGATTGAAGAAATAGTTCTCAATTACTGAATGCGGGAGATTATTTGGAGAAGTAGTAACCACTTTGGGATATAAAGGAGAGGAAGCAATATCAGCGAGAGAGGAGAGTGAGATTGGCTGCGAAGTCTGGTAAGTGACACACAGCCTGGAATAGTTCGAGGCTTCGCACGAAGATAAAATATCGAGAAATACACAATAGGCTAGGAAAGCTAGACGAGGATGTTGGTCCAAAAGGTACAGAAGAGCAAGGAGGACCTTGTGGTGAGATTAAAGCTGAAGGCTTTAGTCACGTACGTTACGAGGAATTAATTGGGACGGAGAGATTGTATGGCAGGAGTACAACCTCGTTGAAGAACCTTAAAGCTGCAAGATTACCTGTAGTTAGGGGTCCTCTGATAACATCATGCTAATGGTATTATCATTTATGTAAATGATGATGATGATGATAATGATAACACTTCTGTTTCTACTTCTGCTGCTACTTCTGTTACTACTGCTGATAATATAATGATTATAATGATAATGATAATAATAATAATAGTAATGATGACAAGAATGATAATGATAATAATAATAATAATAATAATAATAATAATAATAATAATAATAATAATTATTATAATAATAATGATAATAATAATTATAATAATAATAATGATAATAATAATGATGATAACAATAGTAACAAGAGTTATGATAATAACTGAGGTTTCAGTGATGAGTGACAATAGCGAACTGTAAACATGGAAAAACTGAAAGTTGGCAATTAGTATATGATTACCAGTGATGAAAGCGTTTGTGGATTTGTTAAACATTTCAGATAAGGATGTTTACTCTGGGCACATATAATGAGGCAGAAGGCTCATTGCATACAAGAAAGGGTATATACGATTACCGTAGATCGTGTAAAGCGTTGGCCGGAAGGATTTAGAACTAGTGAAGTAGATCTTGTCTTTCTAATTTCTTATGGCTCTTGAGTGGTAGGGATGTGGGGGTGATGATTACTTCACCTTGTAGTCACCACGGAAGATTTGCGTCTCTGTTGTCGTCAGGTGAGTGAGGACGGGAGTCGTATAGTCACGAGAAAGACCCATCATCATGAACTGTACGGTATGTGTGTGCTTGGTTGACCACCTGCAGAGTAAGGGTTCGATAAACGAGATTTCTGAGCTAGCAAGAGAATAAGAATGATAAGTAGAAGAGAGAAATGGTGATTATGATCAACAGAGAAAGAACATGTAGGGCGAATGATCTGAGAGAGAGAGAGAGAGAGAGAGAGAGAGAGAGAGAGAGAGAGAGAGAGAGAGAGAGAGAGAGAGAGAGAGATGAAAAGTAGATCAAAAAGAATTATTCCAGATCTGCATGCATGGAGAGGGCGAATGGACACAGCAGAAGTATAAGAGTGAGACGTGCACGAGGGAGTCATCACACTTCAAGGAAAAGCAATTAATTTCTTGCGACCAGGACGACGCGAGGGACCGATTAGATTATGAGAAATTGCAAATGTGAAGCCGAGTGTGATGGAGCTGTTAAAGAGAGATATACAGCTTAAATAAAAACTAAATGGAATGAGATCGTAGAGTATAAAGAGTAAGGAAGCTTGTGAAGCATGTAGATGTGATGTCAGTGGACGGAACTAAGGTTGTGGAGCGGGCTGGGTAAACCATGGAAAAGTCTGTGGGGCCTGATCGTAGACAGGGAGTTGTGGTGTCGGTGCATTGCACATAGATGTAAAATGGATTTGAGCAAACTTGGCCTTTCTTTGTCTGTTCCTGGCGCTACCTCGCTAACGCGGGGATCGGTAAACAAGCATGGGAAAAAAAAGAAATTGAGCTTGTTTCAGAGAGAGATATGGAAACTTGGAATGTCTGTTGCTTGTTCTGTAGACAAGCTCCAGGGATAACCATGTGCACGACCACTCTCCTTCCTTCAGTGGGAGACGATGTTTAAGGTTCCTTCACATCCTAGGAAAAGCAGAACAGCTGTGACAAATGACAGCCCCAGCTCTCCATAAGGCAAAATGTTATATGGCCATTGATCATAGAACAACACTTACTGGATTTGATCACTCCGTAAGCTGTTTGCATTCTTAGTATCACATATCACGGTTAATGCAGTGGACTTAGATGTGAGATATACTACTAGGGGAAAGATGGAGAATGACAGTGACGCTTGGATAGAGCCAGGAGCGGCAGATGAGAGGAACATCACCGTGTGTTAACAAATATATAGATATATTATCCCTGGGGAGAAAGAATATTTCTCACGTATTCCCTGCGTGTCGTAGAAGACAACTAAAAGGGGAGGGAGCCGGGGTCTTGAAATCCTCCCCTTCCGTTTCTAATTTTCCAAATGAAGGAACACAGAATGTAGCCAAGTTAGGATATTTCCTCTAAGGCTCAGTCCTCTGTTCTTGACGCTACTTCACTGATGCGGGAAATGACGAATATGTATGATAATAAGATATATATATATATATATATATATATATATATATATATATATATATATATATATATATATATATATATATATATATATATTGAAGGTTTGTTGAATGTGTTTGATGACAGAGTGGCAGATATAGGGTGTTTTGGTCGAGGTGGTGTGCAAAGTGAGAGGGTTAGGGAAAATGATTTGGTAAACAGAGAAGAGGTAGTGAAAGCTTTGCGGAAGATGAAAGCCGGCAAGGCAGCAGGTTTGGATGGTATTGCAGTGGAATTTATTAAAAAAGGGGGTGACTGTATTGTTGACTGGTTGGTAAGGTTATTTAATGTATGTATGACTCATGGTGAGGTGCCTCAGGATTGGCGGAATGCGTGCATAGTGCCATTGTACAAAGGCAAAGGGGATAAGAGTGAGTGCTCAAATTACAGAGGTATAAGTTTGTTGAGTATTCCTGGTAAATTATATGGGAGGGTATTGATTGAGAGGGTGAAGGCATGTACAGAGCATCAGATTGGGGAAGAGCAGTGTGGTTTCAGAAGTGGTAGAGGATGTGTGGATCAGGTGTTTGCTTTGAAGAATGTATGTGAGAAATACTTAGAAAAGCAAATGGATTTGTATGTAGCATTTATGGATCTGGAGAAGGCATATGATAGAGTTGATAGAGATGCTCTGTGGAAGGTATTAAGAATATATGGTGTGGGAGGAAAGTTGTTAGAAGCAGTGAAAAGTTTTTATCGAGGATGTAAGGCATGTGTACGTGTAGGAAGAGAGGAAAGTGATTGGTTCTCAGTGAATGTAGGTTTGCGGCAGGGGTGTGTGATGTCTCCATGGTTGTTTAATTTGTTTATGGATGGGGTTGTTAGGGAGGTAAATGCAAGAGTCCTGGAAAGAGGGGCAAGTATGAAGTCTGTTGGGGATGAGAGAGCTTGGGAAGTGAGTCAGTTGTTGTTCGCTGATGATACAGCGCTGGTGGCTGATTCATGTGAGAAACTGCAGAAGCTGGTGACTGAGTTTGGTAAAGTGTGTGGAAGAAGAAAGTTAAGAGTAAATGTGAATAAGAGCAAGGTTATTAGGTACAGTAGGGTTGAGGGTCAAGTCAATTGGGAGGTGAGTTTGAATGGAGAAAAACTGGAGGAAGTGAAGTGTTTTAGATATCTGGGAGTGGATCTGGCAGCGGATGGAACCATGGAAGCGGAAGTGGATCATAGGGTGGGGGAGGGGGCGAAAATCCTGGGGGCCTTGAAGAATGTGTGGAAGTCGAGAACATTATCTCGGAAAGCAAAAGTGGGTATGTTTGAAGGAATAGTGGTTCCAACAATGTTGTATGGTTGCGAGGCGTGGGCTATGGATAGAGTTGTGCGCAGGAGGATGGATGTGCTGGAAATGAGATGTTTGAGGACAATGTGTGGTGTGAGGTGGTTTGATCGAGTGAGTAACGTAAGGGTAAGAGAGATGTGTGGAAATAAAAAGAGCGTGGTTGAGAGAGCAGAAGAGGGTGTTTTGAAGTGGTTTGGGCACATGGAGAGGATGAGTGAGGAAAGATTGACCAAGAGGATATATGTGTCGGAGGTGGAGGGAACAAGGAGAAGAGGGAGACCAAATTGGAGGTGGAAAGATGGAGTGAAAAAGATTTTGTGTGATCGGGGCCTGAACATGCAGGAGGGTGAAAGGAGGGCAAGGAATAGAGTGAGTTGGAGCGATGTGGTATACCGGGGTTGACGTGCTGTCAGTGGATTGAAGCAGGGCATGTGAAGCGTCTGGGGTAAACCGTGGAAGGCTGTGTAGGTATGTATATTTGCGTGTGTGGACGTATGTATATACATGTGTATGGGGGGGGGTTGGGCCATTTCTTTCGTCTGTTTCCTTGCGCTACCTCGCAAACGCGGGAGACAGCGACAAAGTATAATAAAAAAAAAGTAATATATATATATATATATATATATATATATATATATATATATATATATATATATATATATATTTATATTATGAACTCCTCCTGAAGTGCGATTTCACCTTCATACTATCATCACGGACAAGTGTGATCATCATATATATATATATATATATATATATATATATATATATATATATATATATATATATATATATATATATATATATATATTCCTATGAGTCCACGGGGAAAATGAAACACGAAAAGTTCCCAAGTGCACTTTCGTGTAATAATCACATCAGCAGGGGAGACACAAGAGAGGAATATAACAGTCAGTTGATATACATCGAAGAGACGAAGCTAGGACGCCATTTGGTAAACATGTGATTGTCCAAAACATACAACGAGCGTTCATAAACTTATCATTTTACAAATCTTATCAGCAATAAAGTTATCTAATTTGTACAAACCATCACTAATATTAAGATTATAATTCTTTGTGTATTTAATAATAGAAGATTCAATGATATTTCTCTTGGTAATAGAGTTAGAGTTAACAACTGAGATGGCGTTACTCCAGTCAATACAATGATCATAGTTTTTAACATGATTAAACAAGGCATTTGATTCTTGTCCCGTTCTTATACTATATTTATGTTGCTTAAGTCAAACAGAAAGATCCTTACCAGTCTGACCAACATAGAATTTATCACAGTTTCCACAAGGAACTTTATAGATGCAACCAAGAGAATTTTCTGGTGAATTCCTGATTAAGATATTCTTTATAGTATTATTGTTGCTAAAGGCAACATTTATATTAAAGGATTTAAGCAACATGGGAAGCAAAGTGAAATTATTATTAAAAGGGAGAATTAAAAGATTCTTGGTGTCAATGGGAAGTTTGGGCTCAACTCTATAAAATGATTTCTCTGCTAACTTAAGGGATTTATCAATGAAAGATCTAGGGTACTTTAACTTAGATCCAATGGAATATATCTTCTCAAACTCATCATCAATAAACTCTGGACTGCAAATACGTAATGCCCTTAAGAACATAGATTGAAATGATGATAATTTAACTCTGTCATGTTGAGAAGAGTAATAATGGACATATGAGCATACATTGGTGGGTTTTCTATATATGCTAAACTTAAACTTGTTTCCTTGTCTCTGGCTCATGCAATCTAAGAATGGTAACATACCATTATTTTCATTTTCTACAGTAAATTTGATGGAAGGTACTAAATTGTTAAGTAAGGGGAGAAATATTTGTAAATTTTCATTTGTTGGCCAAACACAAAGAACATCATCTACATACCTAAACCAAATTGCATTAGAAGGTAAGATATCCTTTAGTAATTTTGTTTCAAAAAATTCCATGTAAAGATTACTTAGTACAGGTGAAAGAGGGTTACCCATTGCCATACCAAATTTTTGAGCATAATAATCTCCATTAAATAGAAATACACAGTCTTTTATACACAATTTTATCAGTTCAGGGAAATTAGACTTTGAAACAGGTAATTGAATATCATCCAAGACATCAAATAAATATTCTAAAAGGTCATCAACTGGAACTTTAGTGAAAAGTGAGGAAACATCAAAGCTAACTAGTTTGAAATCAAAATTAATATGGATATTGTTTAGCTTGTTGACTAAATCTACATTGTTCATGATATTAGAATTTGATACCTTACCCATTAAAGGGCTTAATAAGGAAACTAACCATTATGATAATTTATATGTGATGGAGCCTACTGAACTAACTATAGGTCTATAAAGTTCCTTGTGGAAACTGTGATAAATTTTATGTTGGTCAGACTGGTAAGGATCTTTCTGTTAGACTTAAGCAACATAAATATAGTATAAGAACGGGACAAGAATCAAAGGCCTTGTTTAATCATGTCAAAAACTATGATCATTGTATTGACTGGAGTAACGCCATCTCAGTTGTTAACTCTAACTCTATTACCAAGAGAAATATCATTGAATCTTCTGTTATTAAATACACAAAGAATTATAATCTTAATATTAGTGATGGTCTGTACGAATTAGATAACTTTATTGTTGATAAGCTTTGTAAAATGATAAGTTTATGAACGCTCGTTGTATGTTTTGGACAATCACATGTTTACCAAATGGCGTCCTAGCTTCGTCTCTTCGATGTATATCAACTGACTGTTATATTCCTCTCTTGTGTCTCCCCTGATGATGTCATTATTACACGAAAGTGCACTTGGGAACTTTTCGTGTTTCATTTTCCCCGTGGACTCATAGGAATATCTTGATCACGCGAATATATATATATATATATATATATATATATATATATATATATATATATATATATATATATATTTTTTTTTTTTTTATACTTTGTCGCTGTCTCCCGCGTTTGCGAGGTAGCGCAAGGAAACAGACGAAAGAAATGGCCCAACCCCCCCCATACACATGTACATACACACGTCCACACACGCAAATATACATACCTACACAGCTTTCCTTGGTTTACCCCGGACGCTTCACATGCCTTGATTCAATCCACTGACAGCACGTCAACCCCTGTATACCACATATATAAATATATATATATATATATATATATATATATATATATATATATATATATATATATATATATATATATATAAATATATATTCATCTATTTTATACATTTATTATACTTTGTCGTTGTGTCCCGCGTTAGCGAGGTAGCGCAAGGAAACAGACGAAAGAATGGCTCAACCCACCCGCATACACATGTATATACATACACGTCCACACACGCACATATTCATATCTATACATTTCAACGTATACATATATATACACACACAGACATATACATATATACGCATGTACTTAATTCATACTTGCTGCCTTTATTCATGCCCGTCGCCATCCCGCCACACATGAAATGACAACCCCCTCCCCCCGCACGCGCGCGAGGTAGCGCTAGGAAAAGACAACAAAGGCCACATTCGTTCACACTCAGTCTCTAGCTGTCATGTATAATGCACCGAAACCACAGCTCCCTTTCCACATCCAGGCCCCACAAAACTTTCCATGGTTTACCCCAGACGCTTCACATGCCCTAGATCAATCCATTGACAGCACGTCGACCTCGGTATACCACATCGTTCCAGTACACTCTATTCCTTGCCCGCCTCTCATCCTCCTGCATGTTCAGGCCCCGATCGCTCAAAATCTTCTTCACTCCATCCTTTCTGTAAATAATCTTATGATAAGCAGAGTACAGGAGATGGTACTCAGCAGGCATATAGCCTCAGTGTTCAACCATGCTCTTGGTTATTGATAATACCATCCTGTTTGCATCTCCCATCTGTGTCACCTGCATCTACGTGATACCCATAGTCCAGGAAACAATCCCTTGACTCTAGATAGATAATTGGTATTCCTTAACCGGAACGCAAGAGGAAGTCGTGAGATTTCTGAACATCTTAAAAGATAATAGATTCCATTACTCTTGGTTGAACGCTAGTGATTTTAGCACAATGTATACAGCTACGTTTCTCTCTCTCCTTTCTTCGTGTCTTCAGTGTTCACCCCTTATTCCAGATCCCTATTCTTGCGATACCGCTCTAGTCTGCTTATGCGTTTTGATAAAAAGGCCAAGTCGAACGCCAGTGCTAGAGGTCGAACGGCAATACGGTACATCCATTTTTGAAGGACGTTGATAAGCGCACTGAGAGGCAACTGAGCCGCAGGCCAGTCAGAGTAAACCTTCGCAGGGTTACAATGCTTTCGGGAAGGGAAACCACGTGGCCCTTTGTGAGGCTGATAATAGTATCTCCTTTGGAAATGCTACAATACTCAGTAATTAACATAACAAGACCGCATTTACGGAACAATACAGGCTACAGTGTGTCGACGCTAATCGAGCTGGAAACTCTAACAACTATTGTTTGGGCAGGATAGAATTGCCCCAGTTAGCAGTTTCACTCGCCACACACACACACACACACACACACACATATATATATATATATATATATATATATATATATATATATATATATATATATATATATATATGATTAAAGAGAGAAAAGTGAGTGAGAAGGTGGAAGGGTGAATTAATTATATCAACAAGCCTTTGTCTCAAGGTATTTCCCCACCGGAAGCTTTGCATATCATCACTGAAGGAGAGCGCATGATTCTGGGTATCGTCGCCCAATCGTTTCCGCACCAAGGAAAACGGCATATGGCAGCGTACCGTAACGAACAGCTGAAGTAAATGTAAGGCCTTTCAGAATTTCAGGAGCCCCTTAGAGAAAAAGAAGAAAGTACTGATTGACAGCACCCTTTGTGCACCATACAATGGGTGTGAGGTGCTGGAACACAAAAGGAGAGGTGGCGGTGAGCGGTCAGAGATGCAAATTATAAACGTGCAAGATAGGGTGTTGATAGGGATGTGGGTGAATTATGGGAAGTGTCGAGGTGAAACGGTAATTGAATTGATCTAAAAAGATGTAGATGGCGGCATCGCGAGCTGTCATGTACCAGATAATTGGACGACCGCAGTGAGTGTTCCCTCTGTACACAGGGAGAGGGATTAAAGACTAAAAATCTTACACGCATAAGTTTTCGTTGCATATCGATTAGTTGTGATATAACGTAGGCAAGTCATGTGGGTTTTAAAGGTATTCCTAATCCCCTTAGGAGAGAGGATCAAGGAAGCTTTGCGAAGGGAAGAGGGTGTGTTGCCCACATCTTTGCAATTAGATCGTTGGTGGATAAAGATTTAGGGTCAAGACTATATCTATCGGCATTTGTAGACTAAATAAGAAAACGTGAATGATGATTTAACAACAACGCGAAGCACTGATCCCCAAGAAGTCCATGGAAAACTGATAGGTGATGTCCATACATTTCTTTTAACACTGGGAGCATATTTGGGAAGATAACAGTATGAGTTTGTGGTCTGAACTGAATACGGTGTTTAGCAGTATTATAATGACTGATGTTTACCTGTGGGTGATGGTTTATGACGAGAGAAGGAAAGATGTACTTTACTATATTTGCTATAACTTGTTGCTTTGTGAACTGTGCCACTGGGTTTAAAAGGAAAATGATTAAGCAGATTAACCAGTGTAAGAAAACAGGAGTAGGTATTGTACGACCTCAGCTGGGGTTATACGAACTGGCTGTTATTCAAGATGCTATTTGATTTTGAATGACATCATCCCTTTCACCCTAAATATCAGATGTTGCCTTGAGGTAGAAGACTAAGATCTATTCAGTGTCGTATGCTAGGTCTAATAGGTCTTTTGTACCTTCAAGTGTGAGATTGTTACGTAAATTAAGAGTACGAGGCAGACATCTGATGCAGGTAACAAATTTGGACATAATGGTTGTGAGTCAAGTTAGGCTTAATGTCTTTTCAATCTTTTTTAACTCTATGTTTGTATTGTGTTGTAGGTTTTCTCTTGGACGATGTTTCTTTGTTTACTTTCTTTACCATGGAAAATATACAAGTTTCATTTTATGTGAATGATAAAGTATTTATTATCATTATAATTATTATAATTATTATTATGATTACTATCATTATTATCATTATTATTATTATTATTATTATTATTATTATTATTATTATTATTATTATTATCATTATTATTATTATCATTATTGTTGTTATTATCATCATTACTATTATTATTATTACTATCATTATCATTAGTATCATTATTATTATTATTATTATTATTATTATTATTATTATTACTATTACTATTATTATTATTATTATTATTATTATTATTATTATTATTATTATTATTATTATTATCATTATTGTTGTTGTTATTTGTGGGATAAAGCTCATCCAAGTGGGGCGATAAGTTGGGTAGAATATTAAGTCAATTTGAGGATGTTACAGGGGAAGACGTGGAGAGTGAATGCCATTATAATCAAGGATCATGTATTTTGCAAAGGTGGGCAGTGACAGTGTAATAGAAGTGTGACAAGAAAGAAATAGAAAGATGTTGAAGAACCGAGTTATTGAGCAGCTGTGATCAGTGTGGAAAGCACTAGGAAACTGAGAGTTTGGTTATGTGAAAGATATCAGTTGGAGGTGTGCTGAGTATGTTGATGAACTGGAGAAAGATGACTGTGGTGGAATGTACCAAAATCGTGAGTGGTATGAGACTGTCTCATCGTCTTGATATAAACGTGAAAACTATGTTTTTGTAAAGAGAAGTGCAAAGGTAGGGAGGCAGAGATGAGTCACCTATGTGTTATAGTAGGAATGAAGAGAGTTGACAGGTTAAGAATGAAGATGAGATAGAATCATAAAATTTGAAGAATTTACAGTAGCTCTGAGGCTGATAAAGGAGATATGGACACCGAATGGTTGACGATTAGGGAGGAAACAGCCCGAGATAAAAGATGAACTGATGTAGCGGGTGAACTGTTGAAAATCAATGGTGTTAGAGGAATGATTGTTCCCTGTATGTAGTGGAGATGTTTTGTGTCAGAGTTAAGGCAAGATTGAAAATATTATTCGCAGCTCGCGTCTCAACTCGTTATGCGAGACGATTGCATTAAAGACATGTTTTCATACCGTAGATTACATTGTTCACTCTAGTATGCTATAGCGAAGAGGAGGATGCATTTAGGTAAGCTGAGACACCGTAAGCACTTGCTGAAAATTACGTATTTGAGGACGGAATTAAAATGATTAACAGACGCTTGGGCACAATTGATGCATTTCTAAAGACCACATCGATCATCAGTTACTAGATGGATCATCTTGAGACTTTCCTTGATATTGAAGTGATGTGCATCTCTATCCCTAGATCCGTTCTAACTTGTTCCTCGACACATCACAGTTGATCCTCCTGCTACTGCTGACTGAGCTCAGGTCAGAGGCCCTGCGAACTGTGTATGTTTCCCGGAAGAAAATGTTTGGTGCCTGGCAACGTAGCTCTGCCAAAGTCCCACAAGGACAGATATTGAAGCAGTGGTACAACCAACATCAAATGATACTTTTTTCCATTTTTTTTCAGAATGACTGACCTCCAGCTATTGTACCATTATATCAAGAATATTTTTTTCTCGTTTGTGAAAATAGCCGCCTGTTGGTCACTTAGTATTTTAGCACAGAAATGGTGTGACTCTTGTGCCAGAGTGTGATCTGAACTATTATTACTAAACATCCTCAAAGCCCGGCCAATAGTGGCTAAGCTACGGTCGTAGGAGGCCGGCCACAGAGGGACCCACACAGACACAACACAGTCGCCACATTATAATCCCCAGCCGGGTGGGTTTGCCTGGGAATGATATATACGACAGGACGGGGATGGTAGGGCTACTCAAATATTGCAAGCGTTAGAGCTCGCGTCTGGTGCGTCGGCTTTATGAAACACTCCAGTGCACGTGAAGAATAAACCTGTGAGCAGAAGCGATGAAGGTAGGAATGGTTGACAGACAGCAAAATAGTAAAATTATATCCAAAATAAGGACCACCTAACGATACGAGGATATATATCCAAAATATACAGATGGTAGGTTGTTGCAAGCAGTGAAGGGAACGAAACTTTTATGACAATACCTGCTGATTGTATACCCTTAGAGCTGATACAATCACAGTCTTCATGGTCAATTTTTGTTATCACTGTCATCATTTTCTGTTACTTTATCTTTAAGAGACCCTTCATGATTTATATTAGTAGTCATTGTATATATATATATATATATATATATATATATATATATATATATATATATATATATATATATATATATATATATATATATATATATATATTGCGAAGGGGGCAAAAGGGGAAGTGGTAAACGGTAGTAATGAAGTGAGGAGGAGATGGAGTAAGTATTTCTAAGGACTGATGAATGTGTTTGATGATAGTGTGGCAGATGTAGGATGTTTGGTTTGTGATAGTATTTGAAGTGAGAGAGGCTTGGAGACTGGTTTGATGAAGAGATGAAATGTGGCAAGATAGATAGAGTGGATGATATTGCTCTTGAGTGAATTTAGAAACAGGTTGACCATATTGTTCATCGGCTAATAAGGATTTTCATTGTAGGCCTGGATCATGGTGAGGTGCCTGAGGATTGACTGAATGCAAGTGTAATGCAGCTGTATAATGACCAGTGGTATTAAAGTGAGTGTTCACGCTAAAGAAGTATATGTTTAGATAGTGTAAATGGTGAGTTTTACTGGAGGGTTGTGACAGAACGTGAAAACATGCAAAGGGCATCAGACTGGGGAGGAACTATTTGACTTCAGAAGTGGTAGAGGATGTGTGGAACAGGTTTTTAAATTAAACAATGTATGTGAGAAATACTTGGAGAAACGAATGGATTTGTTGGTGGCATTTATGGAACTGTAGAAAGTATATAAAAGGGTTGATAAAAAGGCCTTGAAGTTCTTAAGAATATACGGTTTGGGATGATAGCTATTAGTAGCAGTGAAAAGCTTTCATCAAGAGGGTAGGCCATTTATACGAGTAGGAAGAGGGGAGAGTGAATGGTTGCAAGAGAAGGTTGGTCTGCGACAGGGCTGTGTAATATCACCATGGCTGTCTAATTTGTTCATTGATGGGGTGGTGAGGTAGATACGAGAGTCTAGGAGAGAGGGGTATCCAGTCTGCACGGGATAAGAAGGCCTGAAAAGTGAGTCAGTTGTTGTTTGCTGATGATACAAAACTGGTGGGTAAGAGAGATGTGTGGAAATAAAAAGAGCGTGGTTGAGAGAGCAGAAGAGGGTGTTTTGAAATGGTTTGGGCACATGGAGAGAATGAGTGAGGAAAGATTGACCAAGAGGATATATGTGTCGGAGGTGGAGGGAACGAGGAGAAGTGGGAGACCAAATTGGAGGTGGAAAGATGGAGTGAAAAAGATTTTGTGTGATCGGGGCCTGAACATGCAGGAGGGTGAAAGGAGGGCAAGGAATAGAGTGAATTGGATCGATGTGGTATACCGGGGTTGACGTGCTGTCAGTGGATTGAATCAGGGCATGTGAAGCGTCTGGGGTAAACCATGGAAAGCTGTGTAGGTATGTATATTTGCGTGTGTGGACGTGTATGTATATACATGTGTATGGGAGTGGGTTGGGCCATTTCTTTCGTCTGTTTCCTTGCACTACCTCGCAAACGCGGGAGACAGCGACAAAAAAAAGAAAAAAAAAGTCACGTCAACCCCGGTATACCACATCGATCCAATTCACTCTATTCCATGCCCACCTTTCACCCTCATGCATGTTCAGGCCTCGATCACACAAAATCTTTCTCACTCCATCTTTCCACCTCCAATTTGGTCTCCCACTTCCTCGTTCCCTCCACCTCCGACACATATATCCTCTTGGTCAATCTTTCCTCACTCATTCTCTCCATGTGCCCAAACCATTTCAAAACACCCTCTTCTGCTCTCTCAACCACGCTCCTTTTATTTCCACACATCTCTCTTACCCTTACGTTGCTTACTCGATCAAACCACCTCACACCACACATTGTCCTCAAACATCTCATTTCCAGCACATCCATCCTCCTGCGCACAACTCTATCCATAGCCCACGCCTCGCAACCATACAACATTGTTGGAACCACTATTCCTTCAAACATACCCATTTTTGCTTTCCGAGATAATGTTCTCGACTTCCACACATTCTTCAAGGCTTCCAGGATTTTCGCCCCCTCTCCCACCCTATGATTCATTTCCGCTTCTATGGTTCCATCCGCTGCCAGATCCACTCCCAGATATCTAAAACACTTCACTTCCTCCAGTTTTTCTCCATTCAAACTTACCTCCCAATTGACTTGACCCTCAACCTCACTGTACCTAATAGCCTTGCTCTTATTCACATTTACTCTTAACTTTCGTCTTTCACACAGTTTACCAAACTCAGTCACCAGCTTCTGCAGTTTCTCACATGAATCAGCCACCAGTGTTGTATCATCAGCGAACAACAACTGACTCATTTCCCAAGCTCTCTCATCCTCAACAGACTTCATACTTGCCCCTCTTTCCAAAACTCTTGCATTCACCTCCCTAACAACCCCATCCATAAAGAAATTAAACAACCATGGAAACATCACACACCTCTGCCGCAAACATACATTCACTGAGAACCAATCACTTTCCTCTCTTCCTACACCTACACATGCCTTACATCCTCGATAAAAACTTTTCACTGCTTCTAACAACTTGCCTCCCACACCATATATTCTTAGTACCTTCCAGAGAGCATCTCTATCAACTCTATCATATGCCTTCTCCAGATCCATAAATGCTACATACAAATCCATTTGCTTTTCTAAGTATTTCTCACATACATTCCTCAAAGCAAACACCTGATCCACACATCCTCTACCACTTCTGAAACTACACTGCTCTTCCCCAATCTGATGCTTTGTACATGCCTTCACCCTCTCAGTCAATACCTTCCCATATGGTTTACCAGGAATACTCAACAAACTTATACCTCTGTAATTTGAGCACTCACTCTTATCCCCTTTGCCTTTGTACAATGGCACTATGCAAGCATTCCGCCAATCCTCAGGCACCTCACCATGAATCATACATACATTAAATAACCTTACCTTATATATATATATATATATATATATATATATATATATATATATATATATATATATATATATATGTGTGTGTGTGTGTGTGTGTGCGTGTGTGTGTGTGTGTGTGTGATTTAAGCAGAAACGTACCCGCAAGTAAGTGGAAAGCACAGTAAGGAATTGTAGTTTAGTGTCTTAAAAGCAGTCTAATCGACTGAGTACAGATTATGAAAGAAAGGCTCAGCTGTCGGTAGTTTTGCAGCCCTGGAAACCCAAATGGAAGTGAGAGTTTAACCAAGATCGTGTGTTTACGTACCATTTTCTACACAATTTACTGGTAGTAGCAGATCTGGGCCCAGCGAACCCTCGTCTTCTCGCCCCCTGCGGAGTTACCACACCTACCCTTACCACTAGCACTTCCTTCCTGCTTGGCTACCCAGCCTCCCTCACCGCACCCATCACTTCTCTTTCTGACGAACACATCCTCTCTTCTTCCCTTGCTGCTCACCTTCACCCATTACCACTATTCTCTCCCTCCCTGGCCACCACACCCTCCCTAAACTTCACCATGTCATTCCACCGTGGCCACCACACGCTCCTTCACTGCCAACACGCCCCCTCTCCCTGGTGACGACACTGTCCCTAACCACCACCACGCCCTTCCACCGAGGCCACTACATTCTGAATTGTTGATGACATTGTTCAGTGTTAATAAGCACTCGACGCGCCATTTTCTCTATACATACCTCCCGTTCATTAATGAAATATATTCCCGAAATCATCTCATACCAGAAGCTAACAGTTTCTATCCTGCCTAGCAGATGGGCAAATTATTGACAACCGTGTATGGGGGTTAGTTATCGTGCGTCTAGCAACTTCCACACGGCGTCTGTAGAGGACTGGCTGACGGGCAAGAACGTCCTTCTAGTGTATAGATTCAGAAGAATATTGGTTACCTTTGGCTGTATCGAGAATCTATGTTAGCAGTTTTCATTGCCAGTTTTTAATGAAGGAAAGATTTTTTAGAGTGATCCCATGTCATCCTATAGGGCCATTTCTGTCATGACATGACACCATCTTTGCCTTGACATAAGACCATCTTTGCCATCGTGAGACGATCATTATCAACCTTTAAGGCCATACTTATTATTGCATGAGACCCTCCTTGTCATCACATGAAGTTCTCTATCATCACATGACGCCATACTTGTCATTACATGGGGTCATCTTTCCCATCATTTGATTCCATCATTTTCATCACATGAGGTCATCCTGTAATCACATGATGTCGTCAGGGTCACATCATGAAGTCATCCTTGTTATTAGATGAGACCATTTTTGCCATCAAATGAGGGCAACCTTTTCATCATATAGGGTTATCTTTTTCTTCATAAAGAGTCCTGCACGTCATCCATTGAGGCCATCTTGTTATCCCAGGAATGAATTCAGTGATGTATTGAACAGGAAGGTGTTCTCTTATTGGCTGGGTTCTGTCTTCCCTTCTCAGTTGTGAATTGATCCTCATGACTCACAACGAATTCCTTCCTGAATTACGGCAATTATCGCCAAGTAATATATATATATATATATATATATATATATATATATTATATATATTTTATATATATATATATATATATATTTTTTTTTTTTTTTTCATACTATTTGCCATTTCCGCGTTAGCGAGGTAGCGTTAAGAACAGAGAACCCCTGGGCCTTAGTGGGACCTGACCCCTTCTCTGTTCCTTCTTTTGGAAAATTAAAAAAAAAAAAACAAGAAAGGGGAGGATTTCCAGCCACCCGCTCCCTCCCCTTTTAGTCGCCTTCTACGACACGCAGGGAATACGTGGAAGTATTTCTTTCCCCTATCCCAGGGATAAATATTATATAAATATATATATTATATATATATATATATATATATATATATATATATATATATTATATATATATATATATATTATTATTATATATTATATATATATATTTTCCCTGGGGATAGGGGAGAAAGAATACTTCCACGTATTCCCTGCGTGTCGTAGAAGGCGACTAAAGGGAAGGGAGCGGGGGGCTGGAAATCCTCCCCTCTCTTTTTTTGTTTTTTGTTTTTTTTTTTCCAAAAGAAGGAACAGAGAAGAGGTCCAGGTGAGGATATTCCCTCAAAGGCCCAGTCCTCTGTTCTTAACGTACCTCGCTATCGCGGGAAATAGCGAATAGTATAAAAAAAAAAAAAAAAAAAAAAAAAAAAAAATATATATATAAAAATATATATATATATATATATATATATATTATATTTATATATATTATATATATATATATATTATTATTCATTATTATTATTTTCCTTTGTCGCTGTCTCCCGCGTTTGCGAGGTAGTGCAAGGAGACAAACGAAGGAAATGACCCAACCCACCCCCATACACATGTATATACATACACGTCCACACACGCAAATATACTTTCCCATACATCTCAATGTACACATATATATACACACACAGACACATACATATATACACATGCACACAATTCACACTGTCTGCCTTTATTCATTCCCATCGCCACCTCGCCACACATGGAATAACATCCCACTCCCCCCTCATGTGTGCGAGGTATCGCTAGGAAAAGACAACAAAGGCCCCATTCGTTCACACTCAGTCTCTAGCTGTCATGCAATAATGCCCGAGACCACAGCTCCCTTTCCACATCCAGGCCCCACAGAATTTTCCATGGTTTACCCAGACGCTTCACATGCCTGATTCAATCCATTGACAGCACGTCGACCCTGGTATACCACATCGATCCAATTCACTCTGTTCCTTGCCCACCTTTCACCCTCCTGCATGTTCTGGTCCCGATCACTCAAAATCTTTTTCACTCCATCTCTCCACCTCCAATTTGGTCTCCCACTTCTCCTCGTTCCCTCCACCTCCGACACATATATCCTCTTGGTCAATCTTTCCTCACTCATTCTCTCCATGTGCCCAAACCATTTCAAGACACCTCTTCTGCTTCTCAACCACGCTCTTTTAATTTCCACACATCTCTCTTACCCTTACATTACTTACGCGATCAAACCACCTCACACCACATATTGTCCTCAAACATCTCATTTCCAGCACATCCACCCTCCTGCGCACAACTCTATCCATAGCCCACGCCTCGCAACCATACAACATTGTTGGAACCACTATTCCTTCAAACAGCCATTTTTGCTTTCCGAGATAATGTTTCGACTTCCACACATTCTTCAAGGCTCCAGGATTTTCGCCCCCTCTCCCACCCTATGATTCACTTCCGCTTCCATGGTTCCATCCGCTGCCAGATCCACTCCCGGATATCTAAAACACTTCACTTCCTCCAGTTTTTCTGCATTCAAACTTGCCTCCCAATTGACTTGACCCTCAACCCTACTGTACCAAATAACCTTGCCCTTATTCACATTTACTCTTAACTTTCTTCTTTCACACACTTTACCAAACTCAGTCACCAGCTTCTGCAGTTTCTCACATGAATCAGCCATCAGCGCTGTATCATCAGCGAACAACAACTGACTCACTTCCCAAGCTCTCTCATCCCCAACAGACTTCATACTTGCCCCTCTTTCCAAAACTCTTGCATTCACCTCCCTTATATATATATATTATATATATATATATATATATTATATATATAATATATATATATATATATATATATTTTTTTTTTTTATTATACTTTGTCGCTGTCTCCCGCGTTTGCGAGGTTAGCGCAAGGAAACAGACGGAAAGAAATGGCCCCCCCCCCCAATACACATGTATATACATACGTTCACACACGCAAATATACATACCTACACAGCTTTCCATGGTTTACCCCAGACGCTTCACATGCCTTGCTTCAATCCACTGACAGCACGTCAACCCCGGTATACCACATCGCTCCAATTCACTCTATTCCTTGCCCTCCTTTCACCCTCCTGCATGTTCAGGCCCCGATCACACAAAATCTTTTTCACTCCATCTTTCCACCTCCAGTTTGGTCTCCCTCTTCTCCTTGTTCCCTCCACCTCCGACACATATATCCTCTTGGTCAATCTTTCCTCACTCATTCTCTCCATGTGCCCAAACCATTCAAAACCCCCTCTTCTGCTCTCTCAACCACGCTCTTTTTATTTCCACACATCTCTCTTACCCTTACGTTGCTTACTCGATCAAACCACCTCACACCACACATTGTCCTCAAACATCTCATTTCCAGCACATCCATCCTCCTGCGCACAACTCTATCCATAGCCCACGCCTCGCAACCATACAACATTGTTGGAACCACTATTCCTTCAAACATACCCATTTTTGCTTTCCGAGATAATGTTCTCGACTTCCACACCTTCTTCAAGGCTTCCAGGATTTTCGCCCCCTCTCCCACCCTATGATTCATTTCCGCTTCTATGGTTCCATCCGCTGCCAGATCCACTCCCAGATATCTAAAACACTTCACTTCCTCCAGTTTTTCTCCATTCAAACTTACCTCCCAATTGACTTGACCCTCAACCTCACTGTACCTAATAGCCTTGCTCTTATTCACATTTACTCTTAACTTTCGTCTTTCACACACTTTACCAAACTCAGTCACCAGCTTCTGCAGTTTCTCACATGAATCAGCCACCAGTGTTGTATCATCAGCGAACAACAACTGACTCATTTCCCAAGCTCTCTCATCCTCAACAGACTTCATACTTGCCCCTCTTTCCAAAACTCTTGCATTCACCTCCCTAACAACCCCATCCATAAAGAAATTAAACAACCATGGAAACATCACACACCTCTGCCGCAAACATACATTCACTGAGAACCAATCACTTTCCTCTCTTCCTACACCTACACATGCCTTACATCCTCGATAAAAACTTTTCACTGCTTCTAACAACTTGCCTCCCACACCATATATTCTTAGTACCTTCCACAGAGCATCTCTATCAACTCTATCATATGCCTTCTCCAGATCCATAAATGCTACATACAAATCCATTTGCTTTTCTAAGTATTTCTCACATACATTCCTCAAAGCAAACACCTGATCCACACATCCTCTACCACTTCTGAAACTACACTGCTCTTCCCCAATCTGATGCTTTGTACATGCCTTCACCCTCTCAGTCAATACCTCCCATATGGTTTACCAGGAATACTCAACAAACTTATACCTCTGTAATTTGAGCACTCACTCTTATCCCCTTTGCCTTTGTACAATGGCACTATGCAAGCATTCCGCCAATCCTCAGGCACCTCACCATGAATCATACATACATTAAATAACCTTACCTTATATATATATATATATATATATATATATATATATATATATATATATATATATATATATATATATATATATGTGTGTGTGTGTGTGTGTGTGTGTGTGTGTGTGTGTGTGTGTGTGTGTGTGTGCGTGTGTGTGTGTGTGTGTGATTTAAGCAGAAACGTACCCGCAAGTAAGTGGAAAGCACAGTAAGGAATTGTAGTTTAGTGTCTTAAAAGCAGTCTAATCGACTGAGTACAGATTATGAAAGAAAGGCTCAGCTGTCGGTAGTTTTGCAGCCCTGGAAACCCAAATGGAAGTGAGAGTTTAACCAAGATCGTGTGTTTACGTACCATTTTCTACACAATTTACTGGTAGTAGCAGATCTGGGCCCAGCGAACCCTCGTCTTCTCGCCCCCTGCGGAGTTACCACACCTACCCTTACCACTAGCACTTCCTTCCTGCTTGGCTACCCAGCCTCCCTCACCGCACCCATCACTTCTCTTTCTGACGAACACATCCTCTCTTCTTCCCTTGCTGCTCACCTTCACCCATTACCACTATTCTCTCCCTCCCTGGCCACCACACCCTCCCTAAACTTCACCATGTCATTCCACCGTGGCCACCACACGCTCCTTCACTGCCAACACGCCCCCTCTCCCTGGTGACGACACTGTCCCTAACCACCACCACGCCCTTCCACCGAGGCCACTACATTCTGAATTGTTGATGACATTGTTCAGTGTTAATAAGCACTCGACGCGCCATTTTCTCTATACATACCTCCCGTTCATTAATGAAATATATTCCCGAAATCATCTCATACCAGAAGCTAACAGTTTCTATCCTGCCTAGCAGATGGGCAAATTATTGACAACCGTGTATGGGGGTTAGTTATCGTGCGTCTAGCAACTTCCACACGGCGTCTGTAGAGGACTGGCTGACGGGCAAGAACGTCCTTCTAGTGTATAGATTCAGAAGAATATTGGTTACCTTTGGCTGTATCGAGAATCTATGTTAGCAGTTTTCATTGCCAGTTTTTAATGAAGGAAAGATTTTTTAGAGTGATCCCATGTCATCCTATAGGGCCATTTCTGTCATGACATGACACCATCTTTGCCTTGACATAAGACCATCTTTGCCATCGTGAGACGATCATTATCAACCTTTAAGGCCATACTTATTATTGCATGAGACCCTCCTTGTCATCACATGAAGTCATCTCTGTCATCACATGACGCCATACTTGTCATTACATGGGGTCATCTTTCCCATCATTTGATTCCATCATTTTCATCACATGAGGTCATCCCTGTAATCACATGATGTCGTCAGGGTCACATCATGAAGTCATCCTTGTTATTAGATGAGACCATTTTTGCCATCAAATGAGGGCAACCTTTTCATCATATAGGGTTATCTTTTTCTTCATAAAGAGTCCTGCACGTCATCCATTGAGGCCATCCTTGTTATCCCAGGAATGAATTCAGTGATGTATTGAACAGGAAGGTGTTCTCTTATTGGCTGGGTTCTGTCTTCCCTTCTCAGTTGTGAATTGATCCTCATGACTCACAACGAATTCCTTCCTGAATTACGGCAATTATCGCCAAGTAATATATATATATATATATATATATATATATATATATATATATATATATATATATATATATATATATATATATATTCATTATTATTATTTTCCTTTGTCGCTGTCTCCCGCGTTTGCGAGGTAGTGCAAGGAGACAAACGAAGGAAATGACAACCAACTCACCCCCATACACATGTATATACATACACGTCCACACACGCAAATATACTTTCCCATACATCTCAATGTACACATATATATACACACACAGACACATACATATATACACATGCACACAATTCACACTGTCTGCCTTTATTCATTCCCATCGCCACCTCGCCACACATGGAATAACATCCCACTCCCCCCTCATGTGTGCGAGGTATCGCTAGGAAAAGACAACAAAGGCCCCATTCGTTCACACTCAGTCTCTAGCTGTCATGCAATAATGCCCGAGACCACAGCTCCCTTTCCACATCCAGGCCCCACAGAATTTTCCATGGTTTACCCCAGACGCTTCACATGCCCTGATTCAATCCATTGACAGCACGTCGACCCTGGTATACCACATCGATCCAATTCACTCTGTTCCTTGCCCGCCTTTCACCCTCCTGCATGTTCAGGTCCCGATCACTCAAAATCTTTTTCACTCCATCTCTCCACCTCCAATTTGGTCTCCCACTTCTCCTCGTTCCCTCCACCTCCGACACATATATCCTCTTGGTCAATCTTTCCTCACTCATTCTCTCCATGTGCCCAAACCATTTCAAGACACCCTCTTCTGCTCTCTCAACCACGCTCTTTTAATTTCCACACATCTCTCTTACCCTTACATTACTTACGCGATCAAACCACCTCATACCACATATTGTCCTCAAACATCTCATTTCCAGCACATCCACCCTCCTGCGCACAACTCTATCCATAGCCCACGCCTCGCAACCATACAACATTGTTGGAACCACTATTCCTTCAAACAGCCATTTTTGCTTTCCGAGATAATGTTCTCGACTTCCACACATTCTTCAAGGCTCCCAGGATTTTCGCCCCCTCTCCCACCCTATGATTCACTTCCGCTTCCATGGTTCCATCCGCTGCCAGATCCACTCCCGGATATCTAAAACACTTTACTTCCTCCAGTTTTTCTCCATTCAAACTTGCCTCCCAATTGACTTGACCCTCAACCCTACTGTACCAAATAACCTTGCCCTTATTCACATTTACTCTTAACTTTCTTCTTTCACACACTTTACCAAACTCAGTCACCAGCTTCTGCAGTTTCTCACATGAATCAGCCATCAGCGCTGTATCATCAGCGAACAACAACTGACTCACTTCCCAAGCTCTCTCATCCCCAACAGACTTCATACTTGCCCCTCTTTCCAAAACTCTTGCATTCACCTCCCTATATATATATATATATATATATATATATATATATATATATATATATATATATATATATATATATATATATATATATATATATATTTATATATATATATATATATATATATATATATATATATATATATATATATATATATATATATATATATATTTTTTTTTTTTTTTATACTTTGCCGCTGTCTCCCGCGTTTGCGAGGTAGCGCAAGGAAACAGACGAAAGAAATGGCCCAACCCCCCCCCATACACATGTACATACACACGTCCACACACGCAAATATACATACCTACACAGCTTTCCATGGTTTACCCCAGACGCTTCACATGCCTTGATTCACTCCACTGACAGCACGTCAACCCCTGTATACCACATCGCTCCAATTCACTCTATTCCTTGCCCTCCTTTCACCCTCCTGCATGTTCAGGCCCCGATCACACAAAAT
Organism: Panulirus ornatus; assembly: GCF_036320965.1. Lineage (NCBI taxonomy): Eukaryota > Metazoa > Arthropoda > Malacostraca > Decapoda > Palinuridae > Panulirus > Panulirus ornatus. Next base: position 40,641,724 of record NC_092238.1, on the reverse strand, counting down.
CTTTTTCACTCCATCTTTCCACCTCCAATTTGGTCTCCCTCTTCTCCTCGTTCCCTCCACCTCCGACACATATATCCTCTTGGTCAATCTTTCCTCACTCATTCTCTCCATGTGCCCAAACCATTTCAAAACACCCTCTTCTGCTCTCTCAACCACGCTCTTTTTATTTCCACACATCTCTCTTACCCTTACGTTACTCACTCGATCAAACCACCTCACACCACACATTGTCCTCAAACATCTCATTTCCAGCACATCCATCCTCCTGCGCACAACTCTATCCATAGCCCACGCCTCGCAACCATACAACATTGTTGGAACCACTATTCCTTCAAACATACCCATTTTTGCTTTCCGAGATAATGTTCTCGACTTCCACACATTCTTCAAGGCTCCCAAGATTTTCGCCCCCTCCCCCACCCTATGATCCACTTCCGTTTCCATGGTTCCATCCGCTGACAGATCCACTCCCAGATATCTAAAACACTTCACTTCCTCCAGTTTTTCTCCATTCAAACTCACCTCCCAATTGACTTGACCCTCAACCCTACTGTACCTAATAACCTTGCTCTTATTCACATTTACTCTTAACTTTCTTCTTCCACACACTTTCCCAAACTCAGTCACCAGCTTCTGCAGTTTCTCACATGAATCAGCCACCAGCGCTGTATCATCAGCGAACAACAACTGACTCACTTCCCAAGCTCTCTCATCCCCAACAGACTTCATACTTGCCCCTCTTTCCAGGACTCTTGCATTTACCTCCCTAACAACCCCATCCTTAAACAAATTAAACAACCATGGAGACATCACACACCCCTGCCGCAAACCTACATATATATATATATATATATATATATATATATATATCATCCCTGGGGATTGGGAGAAAGAATACTTCCCACGTATTCCCTGCGTGTCGTAGAAGGCGACTAAAAGGGGAGGGAGCAGGGGGCTGGAAATCCTCCCCTCTCGTTTTTTTAATTTTCCAAAAGAAGGAACAGAGAAGTTGGCCAGGTGAGGATATTCCCTCAAAGGCTCAGTGCTCTGTTCTTAACGCAAATAGTATGAAAAAAAAGAAATATATATACATATATATATATATATATATATATATATATATATATATATATATATATATATATATATATATATATATATATATATATAAATATATATATGATGAAGGAGCACGCGACGAAGAGTGGAGGAGCGTGGCTGACAAATTTAGAGAAACAAATGAAAGAGGAAGATTTAGAATTTAGAGAAAAGATCAGCCACTGTTGTACGACACTGAGGCTCCCGTTTTATTATGGCTTGGGGAAAACTATCGCACGTCCAGTAACTAAGTGGAGTCAGGAGGTCTGAGACGTTAATATATATGGTAATAGAACGTCGTGTGTGACTGAATACTGTACTGTATCACAGTTATGGACGTCAGTAAACTTATGTAGCAGTGCCTCTGGCTCTTCTTATAAGATGCACGTTTAGAACTCCGCTCAAGGATACTATCTTCCGATGTAGCAACTTATTTAGCGTCTTAAAAAATGCTCTTTCTTTTATTAGGTGGTCCAGTGAATGTCATGCGCAAAAAAGAATTGAGATTTCGATAAGGTGGCCGATCTCCATTGCCATATTTAAGGAATTTCCACAGCACTGTTTATACACGAGAATCCCAGTTAAAGGAAATTATATATTTTACGAAGGAGTACGAGCTGAACACATTTCCTTCTACAGATTGGCCATGTGATGCTTAGTGACAGGAAACCAATTCAGACTAGTCTATCAATTTTGAGTTTTCAAGTAACGGTTGCTAATTAGCCTTGGATTTCCTCATTTGAATATATTCTCTTGTGACTGACTGATGTAAGGTTAGTAGCATATATGAATTTACTCCTACTGTCTTTCAGTATGACCATGAAAAATATGTAAGAATATGAAAATAAAACTTTATCGTTATGCACGGCCGATGTTCTTCTATACGGACAGAAATAATTCGTCTCGTATCATTAGTCGTGGAGATCCGGGCAGACTAACATGTGTACATGACTCACTTCCTTACTAAACTTGTCTGAAAGTTTCTAAAATGTTACGCAGCGAATACTGACGGAATCGCCTCTATGACTGAGACCTTAATTTGAGTGTATATATATATGTTCCTTTTAAGCCTTCTCACTCTACCATTATTGTTTTGCTGCCATTGTTGCTTAGAGGTCTTGAGAGAAATATGCATTGTGGTAAACTCTTGGGTCATTTGTCACTTGTGCAATTATGATGTGGAGCGTAACTTATACGTGTAGCTGCAGTTAGGAAGACGCAGCTGTATGAGAGACGCTATTGTGAGGAAATTTCGTATAACTTCTAAAGTAATGTGTTCATCCAGAAGGCATCACCTTTCAGCCGTGTACCTTCTTTTATTGCCGGTTGTTTGTTATTACTTCTTTTGTTTCATTGTTCCAAGGAACGAATTACTGAATGACCGAAAGATCTGCGAATGGAAACAACTTTCAGAACGGGATTAGGGAACTTAATCATCCTACAGGCCAATATGTGCACGCTAGTATCAGAGAGTTTCTCTAATTTCCAGCGCCTCACAAGTCAACTAGCCACTGGATCCCCTTGCCATAATGGTCTGCTCATTTAGGTTGGAGAAAACTACTCCTTTGTTAAGAAGAGACCGTAATTTGTGGAGGACTAATGCCACTTACAAAGTAACAACGATTTTTCCCCCTGTTGGCACTCATCATTGTCTAGTAAGTACAAGTCACTGGTTAGGTAATGCGCCGTAGGCCAAGGTAATTGCACAGTTGGCTCCAGGTGTGTTGCTATTCCAGATCATGCCACACTTGCTTGTGTGGCATCGTCGCACTACTCGCGTAGCTAAAGAGCTGATTGTTAGAGTACTTTTCCTATATATGTTTTGGTCCGAACCAAAATAGGAAGGAATAATCCTCAGTGAAAATGATATGCATACGTTGCGATTTCTGTACTGTGTAAACGCTTCATCAGTAATAAAAGAATAAGCCTATGAAGAAAGAGCACGAGAGGAAGAGGTAAGAGGAGAGAGGGAGAAGCTATTTAGCACTTCAGCCGAGCTAACACAACCCTACCTCACGACATGCTCGCACTACACCTCAGCAGATGAACCATCAAAAACAAGTTTAGCAGCCCCGGGATGTTGTTCGAATGTGACGCTACGGTGGATGAGTTCTCCGACTGTCTGATTTACATAGATATCCTTAATCAGGTCAAGCATTATCATATTCTGATAATTGTCGTTGACTGTTATCATCTGACCATCTTAGACAATAATACTAAGAAATCACTGAATTCCCCTTCATTTTCAGCTAACACTTTTATCAGGATGGTTTTGTGGGATGTTTAATAACACCTTGATATTGGTTCTACTCTCTGAGAACAGTCAGCTGTCATTAAGGCACCGATCAAAGAAACAGTCGAACATGAATGGTGGGTCTCTACGCTTAAGATGAGATGTTCTGCAATAGATACACCTAGTTTGGTCGTCTGGCTCCTGGTGATCTGCAAAAATCCTTTCAGAACCGCTAAAGGTGAAACGTCCTGGTAAAACCGGCGCAGCGATTCCACCTTCTCGTTCCATGAAATGAAAGAAGTTATTCTTGGCGTCTATTTCTGATTCGCGGTCAGTGTGTGTGATGTGGGCGGGACGTTGTCCACGAAGCTGTACACACACTCATGATTGGAAATACGTTTTAAGGATAACCATTGTCGTTGAAGGAGTTAATACAGGGTACGGTATTAATCAGAAGAATTCGGAGTTCCACACCGTAAAGCGATGCTGAGATGTGATATGATATTGATACATAGATGTGTATAGGAAAGTTGAAAAAGTTTTGTGAATGTGACAGGGAATAGTATTGTTAAAAAAATATCTGAAAACGAACATAGAAATGATATTAGACAGGGAGATCCAACAGAAAATGAAATAAAAAAAATCAGACTGAGAGGCGGCGACCTGCGAACCAAATCCGTAACTTGAACTGTAGTTCCCCCTTAAGTGGAGGGACGGACGGGGCCAGACAAGTGGGCGTGTTATGTGCCGCTGTTGCCGGCACAGGAGGCACAAGCCTACCTGTCACAGTCGTCACACTGTACACCCCAGGTGTAGCGGCGACCACCCCAGCCAGCACGGTGCTATGAGGAGGGGAGGGTGGGGCGCGTGGCACACGCAGGGACCAGGATTAGGGATGTTTTTTACTGGCAGTCAATAACAACGCAAGAATAATGGTGCGCTGGAGCGGTCCAAAAGTTCAACGTGTCATGGTGCTTACAAAAGAGGTGATTGTGGAAGGAAAATTTATACTGTAATAAAATATTGTTGTCAGGAGGAGGAAGGAGGAGGCAAGGCATGAGTGCCTTCATACTTGATATATTTATCGACGAAATGACAAGGGCGAGGGAGAGAAAATAGCCTCTGAGACAAGAAGTTTGGAGAAGGATTACGGCCACCTCCGTCATTTTTCACAGAAAGAAAATGACATTGAGGATTACATGCACGGTTCTTATTAGCGGGAAAAATATGCGTTTCTTACACAATAACCTTTCGTGTATACAGCGTTCCTCCATTATTTGAGAATTATTCACGCACTTTTCCTATTCCTCGTGATATATATGTAATTCAGGACTTTCTTTTGTTTTTCGCGAAGCAGCTCCGCGTCTGAATGACGTATGACGACAATCAGGATTTACCAGTTCGAATAGTGAGGAAATTATGATAAAAGAGTTGTCTTGCATGTTGATCCATAGGCCAGGTGTTATTTGGACCCGCCTGCCTGTAGTTAAACAGCGAGTGAAACGTCACCTTCAAAGTGGCTGCATCACTATCAGTGGAAGGAAAATGAGTACGCTTGTGTTGAGGGAAGGGATATCACGCGTCAGAGGAATTCATCAAGCCTCTGATTGTAGCGCAGTCCAGGAGCTGCATGAGCCCTGTATATAGGGTTCTTGAGATGATGTAAAAGAGTCTTACGTTTTGCTTCAGTTTTTCTGTCAGGCGCGATCGCAAACACAATAAATGTTTGGCAAGTCTTATGTGATATCATTACGACATGATGGTTAGTATATTAGTCATGTCTGGGGTCGTTAGTGAAATACCATATCAGATAGTTAGGTTTTTAATATATATGAATATGTGATACATATAATGATTAGTCTCTCTTTGTTTCAAATAATCTTTACCTTATTTCGACTTTCAGTCCCCATTATTGCAACACAATCAACCATCATCGTTCGCCCAGTTGACACCATCACGGCCGCATTCATATTAGAACCCCTACAGGTACTTCTTAGTCGGGACAGCTACTGTTACCACCAGTATTAACAGTTCACTACCATCTAACGTCTACATCCCTATCTACCATCTACACAATTCATCGCTAGCCAGTCGCTCTTTAAGTCACCACCATCAACACTTTCCTCCCACCACCAGTCGCCTCGAACATCTTCACCATAAGTTAGCATCATTTAGCGTCACCACACTGAGGAGAAGCCGCCTCAGCATCATAACCGCCATCACCAACGACAGCCTAGTACCTCCAACACCAGCACTACAACCATCAGTTTCTCCACCATCAGCACTACCACCACCAACACCACTATTACCACCACAGTCGTCATCTTAAGCCCTGGCAGTAAGAGAGTGGCCGATTATCTTCTCAGAAAATAATTTAGAATTAATACCAGCTGGATGAAGGGCGTCCCTGGATTAGTTCTAAAATTCCCGTAGGATTGCAACCTGGTGCTACCATCGATCTTGGAGTTTCCGCTGCTTGAACAGGGAGTGGAGTAACCAGCCACAGAATGTGACACTCTTCCAAGAACGTCGTAATGCTGGTGCGAGTCACATGAAACAAAATATGTTCAATATCTTTGTTGTTTCGAAGCTTACAACTTAGTTTGATGTAATCATGAAAAACAATTGTATGAGATGAGTAAAGAGACAACCTTTTTATTTCTCTAATTCAACTTTGTTTTGACACAGCAGCATTCACCGAGGGAGCAATCTATGCCCAATTCCCTGATGATATCTAGCATTGGTCACTACTGTGAAATAATATAATCACGCTTTAGAAAAATTATTTGGATAATGTTATGTAAGAAGGATAAGGATGCCGAAAAGAACGTAAACTATACATTCTAGTTTTCAGTTAACAGGGAGTGAATGACTGGCCTCCCTCCCTACTGGTGGTTCATGTGACGTACCCACACTGGTACTGTACCATTCCTGCTGATGGTTCATGTGACGTACCCACACTGGTACTGTACCATACCTGCTGATGGTTCATGTGACGTACCCACACTGGTACTGTACCATACCTGCTGATGGTTCATGTGACGTACCCACACTGGTACTGTACCATACCCGCTGATGGTTCATGTGACGTACCCACACTGGTACTGTACCATACCTGCTGACCCGGTAGGTCCTTCTCCCGCAGCAAAGTGACAAAAGTAGTCAGGGTAACCTTAGTGAAATGCTGCTTCAGGAACACTATGCCGACGACAACAGAAAACTAGTACGTAATATATTTTCTTTATAGATTCACTTTCCTAACGCAATAAAGCGTGCACGACTTCGTGCTATAAAGGAAAGCTTTCGGCATGGTCTGTGATATTACAAACCTACGTGATATACTGCATACGAATCTCATCCTTGTGACCTTTGGATATCCTTTGAGTCTTGAACTGTGCCTCAATTTCACGTAATAAACTCCTTTCCTTACACCTTTATTGATGTTTCGAAATGTTCGCGGCGCCTCACTTACTGAGAATCTTCAGGGAAGTATTGCATAAAAGTAATATACACGAAATTTAGTCTAAGGATGTACCTGTATACGCATGTCCTGAAAGCTTATGTATCAGTAAACTTTATGAGTGTGATAATGGAATTGCTTGTACCTAACCCCAGCCAGTCGACAGATGCCACATCTATAGAACAGAAGATCCTTGGGGGAAAACCCATCAAAACTTTGCAGTAAGTAGAGTCGGGTGCACTTAAAACTTCTTGGCAGTCGGTGCGACTCTCTCCACACACTGCAAAACAACCGACTTGTTCTCCTTTTGTTTTATTTATATATATATACATCGCAGTGTTGTGTATTGATGAGGTTTGGTATCTCGCACCACCATACCTGTCGGATAGGAAGGGATAACTGTTGTGGTCTAAGTCAAATCCAAGTGTACGTAATGCATCCAAGGACGAACACAACCTACCGGACTTTACGCCAATGTTTTTGTTTTCTCAACTTTTGTTAACTGAGCAGTGGGTCGAGACGCCGACGTTTCTTCAAACCTGTTGTCACGAGGATCGTACACACCTCCATCCGACGTTGCATTATGGGAATATCAATCTTATTACACCATATCGCTCATCCAGTTCATTGCCATACGTAATAGATGCGATAATGCTCTGCGCTCACACATCAAGACTTGTAATTAATGCCCGAAGCTGTGGTATGTATGTGTCATGGTGGCTGCTGGGACACAGAGCAGGTGTGTGCCTCTTCGTTACGGATGATTTGTTTACATTCCTCTGGTATTTGCTGTGAAGCATCCTTTTATATTATTAACGAAGACTGATATTTCTGAGTAAAGTAATCGCTCATGACATAACGAACCCACACACTGCAGTTGATGTAAGAAGGCAAGTGAAGCTGGCGTTTGGAGTAAAGCCGTACCCTGGTAATCATTACGAAGTGGGAACAAGAAACGCCCGTACATGTAACTCTTAAGTGGTTAGCGGCGAGAGTACCTGTGATAAAGGAAATTAACTGTAGGTAATGAGGACCTTTGAAATAGCGGTAAATCTTGTCGACTGGTGAGCTGAGTGCCCACCCGTAACTTCAGCCAGATGAAGCTAATTAAAAAATGGGAAAGCTGAAAAGAATGTACGAGGGATAAGGAGCGAGAAATGGTACAGTCGAGACACGTGAGACGTAAAGGGGAGTGGCACAGCATGATAAGGGGACAGATAGGAGGCGTGTCAGGCTGGAGAAGATAAAGGTGGATGGGACACAGATGAGGGTGAGGTTATATATATATATATATATATATATATATATATATATATATATATATATATATATATATATATATATCCTGGGAGCCTTGAAGAATGTGTGGAAGTCGAGAACATTATCTCGGAAAGCAAAAATAGGTATGTTTGAAGGAATAGTGGTTCCAACAATATTGTATGGTTGCGAGGCGTGGGCTATGGATAGAGTTGTCCGCAGGAGGGTGGATGTGCTGGAAATGAGATGTTTGAGGACAATGTGTTGTGTGAGGTGGTTTGATCGAGTAAGTAACGTAAGGGTAAGAGAGATGTGTGGAAATAAAAAGAGCGTGGTTGAGAGAGCAGAAGAGGGTGTTTTAAGATGGTTTGGGCACATGGAGAGAATGAGTGAGGAAAGATTGACCAAGAGGATATATGTGTCGGAGGTGGAGGGAACGAGGAGAAGTGGGAGACCAAATTGGAGGTGGAAAGATGGATTGAAAAAGATTTTTTTTTGTGTGATCGGGGCCTGAACATGCAGGAGGGTGAAAGGAGGGCAAGGAATCGAGTGAATTGGATCGATGTGGTATATCGGGGTTGACGTGCTGTCAGTGGATTGAATCAGGGCATGTGAAGCGTCTGGGGTAAACCATGGAAAGCTGTGTAGGTATGTATATTTGCGTGTGTGGACGTGTATGTATATACATGTGTATGGGGGTGGATTGAGCCATTTCTTTCGTCTGTTTCCTTGTGCTACCTCGCAAACGCGGGAGACAGCGACAAAGCAAAAAAAAAAAAAAAAAAAAAAATAAATATATCAAATGCTGGAGCTAAAGCCTGGATACAAAAGCAAAATTAGTCACAGTTTACAAAAAGTAATGTTATTCAAGAAACGGGAAAGATATAGCCTTCTGCAAATTACTAATGAAGTGATTTGCTTTACATATACAAGTAATATGAGACAGTAAAGCGATCTTAGTTGTTTCCCTTTGTAAGATTACTAATGCAACTATGAATATATTAAAAAAAGGAATTCAATGTGAAATTGAATGTAATATTATCTTGCAAATGAAATGTTCCTTAAGAACCTAGAATGAAAGGTAATTTGGTTTACAGTGTTGCAATGGTGGTTGAGTTGCTCCTTTGAGATCGTAGTAATGACGGAGGGGTAATGATACAGGGGTGATGCTGTAAAGATTGTTGTGGAAGGGTGATGACAGAAGGGTGGTTCTGCAGGGATGGTATGTTGGAGTGGTGGTGTGATCGTAGTGGTGCAATGGTGGTGATATAAGAATAGTGTTGCAGGGGTGGTTGCAGGCGGTAGTTGAGAGGTGGTAGTGCAGGAGTGGTAGCTTAAGGTTTAAAGAGAGGTGGTTCAAGGTAGTTTCTGTAGAGCTCGTAGTGGTTGAAGAGGTTAGTAGATGTTAGTAAGCATGATCAACGTTTCACACTTTACCCGCCATTGCCTTCATCAATAGATAGTAATGATATATCTTATTAAATGGAGCTTTCATGAAAACGTATGTTCAACTTCCCTCTCCTGAGGGCTCTCGCCTAGCACAGCGTCAGTATCACGCACACGCCGTCAGGCACCAAGGAAAAGAACACTTCCATTACTCACGTAGTAACAAATGGAAGTGACCCAAACTGTTATGTAGTCATATAAATGCAAGCCGACAACAGCCCGCTGTCCCCAGATGATAGAACCAAACAACTGTATCAGAACAATTTATGCCTCGGTTACCATCCAGCTCTAATGGATATCCATCAGCCCACAGATTGCAGAGAAGCAGACATTGTGCTCTTCCACGAGGTTGGCATCTCCTGCAGTGGCTGCAGTTCAGGCTCCTCATCACCCTTAGGTCAGTGATGTATCATTACCATATCACGACTGACGTGCTCCCAGCGTTGCAAAACAAATAGGCGTGATGTGAGATCGCCACCTGATCTTGATGGCCTATTGCTGCACATGTGGTGCGGCAAGTGTGTTAGTACAAGGATAGCGATGCAGAGATGATAGTCAAGGAAGGATGACAAGGGTGGAGGTAAAGAACTGATGATGCATTAGTTTTCGTGTCGATATTGTTGTTGTGTAGGAATGGTGTGGCGTGATCTGGCTGCAACAAGATATCCAGGTGTTTGTCAGAGTATAACTAGACAGGGAAATGTCAGATCTCTTCAGATAGCGATGAAATATTGACACATATGGTATCTCCATACCTTATCAGACAGTGTGGTCGTTTGCTATCTAGAGAGAGGGCCACTTTAAGATAACCGGGCTTCAGGTGGTCAGGTAGACGTGAGGTCTCACCTACAATACTGGAATGCGTTGGTCGGTTTCCTATCTGGATGTTGTCAACAGATGTTGCCAGCTCAAAGGTTCCAGGGTAGAGTTAGCATTGGAATCTCAGGGGGCGTTGGCCGCACAGTCCGCAGTTCCCAGTGTACTGTTATTCTAGGAATGAGACGCTACAACATGTCCCGTTTTACCTGTAACGGCAGCCACGAAATATGTGAAGGCCTCATGAAACGTGTGTCCACGCAGTACGTGTTAGGCGCAGGTGGGCGGTGGTCTGACGCTAGGAGCTGGTCATACATGACGGTCGACGTGAAGTATGACACGAGGTTCCTAGAGACAAAGAACTGGTATTCAAGCTGCAGGCACTGGCAAGGATTATTATATCCAAACTGAAAGTACTGACCACAGTTAATGGTATCCAAGCTCTACGTATTGACAACAGATAATGGTATTCAAGCTCTACGTACTGACCATAGGTAGAGGCACCCAAGAAACGGGGAACGGTCACAGATAATGATACCCAAGAAACAGGTACTGGGCACAGTGTAAAGTTCCCATGTAGTGGCTATAAACAACAGGTTCCAAGCTGTTGGTACTGACCACAGATAGTGGTATCCAAGAAGCAGATACTGACCACAGGTGTAGTAGTGAGGCACATAATGCACGCTGCACATTAAGCCACCTAAACAGCCAAGGATTGTTATAGTGTTATTGATGAGGCAACGTGGTGCTGATGACAGCACATGGTACTAAACCAAGTGGTGTTGGCCACGGTACTGGTGTCCATGCAACATGTAATGACCAGTAAAGTAGTTGGCAGGCAACACTTGGTAACCATAGATAATAATGATCAGGTATCACATAGCAGACGTATGTAATGTTGGTGACTTCAGTACTGATGGTCAATAAGTAGGACATATCCAGAGAATATATCGTCTAGGCAGATGATGATGATGACCACGGGTGTAATGGCCGGTATACGTTAATGACAGTACAACACGGTGACCAAATAACAGTTAAGGGTCATAGGTAAAGCAAAGCAGGCTGAAGGTGGTGTCCACAGTGACAATGGCCAGGCAACAGATGTCCACAGTACTAGTGGCCAGGCAACAACAAATATTCACACTAACTGTGACTAGAAAACAGGTGTTGGCCGCATTTATAATGGCCAAGCAACAGAAATGGTGACCATACAACAGGTGATGGCCATAAGTACCTGGGGGGCCACAGAGACTGTGGCCAAGAATGAAGTAGGACATTAGGGAGAAAATGACTCCCAGTGGGGTACTTTGGATCACCTCAGACGCCCACAGGTAATGGCTCTCCTGCCTCCATCATCCTCTATAACACGTGCACTGTTTTTAGCTCTATTGCTAGGCTGAGTAGGGCAGTGTGTGGCTTGTGTGGGGCCCGGGTGGTGTGGGGTTGGCCAAGATGAAAGCGGGACACATGAATCACCAGGGATAATGGTACTACCAATTTTATACCAGACGGCATTACACCCAAGAGAAGACCCATGCAATATTCATAAAGAATATCTTGCCCTTAAGATACATTGCATTGAAAAACATAATAGTTATATAGTCACACGAGCGTAAGACTTTCCTCTAAATTTATAGGATTCGTTCCATAATATCTCAAGTGAGAATGATTTTACAGCCATCGGTTGGAGAACCTTTCTGAGATTAGCTTTGTCTCCACTTACAGTTGTTTTTCCACGTATTTTGCTTTGATAAGATTTTTTCATCCATCTGTTCAAAACGATTAGAAATAAGTTGTAAAAGAGAATATCTTTGCATCAGAATTTAATTTCTAAAACATACGAAACTTATAATCAGAAGACCACAGATATGACGAAGAATATGTTCTCTAAGATGAACTGCACAGAAGGACATTCGATTTCTGTGGGAGAAACTAATCTTTTAGCTTCGAAAATCTGAAGGCGAGAAATTCATTCATTATAATGCTTGTATTCTCCTGTATTATCCAGTGATTATTCACATGTATATTTTTCTCCCTGGGAATTATGCATCGGCATGCCTCACTATAGGTGTCAGTATGCGAGTACGAATGAGTGCTACAGCTTATTTGTTAGTGTGGGTAAAGGAGCACGAATGCTGCTGCATATTCGTTGGTGTGGATAAAATAGTACTACGGTATTATTGTCCCGAAATTTGATATGACCCCTGGGAAAGGAAGGATAGAAGACCAAAAAAATTGCATCAAATCTGCTTTATTTTCTCTCTCCTCATCTGCTGTATGGAGACCAATGAAGGCGCCTCGACATTGTTGCTTACCAATCTACCTCCTCCTCCTCTACCCTGCTCCCGGCCCCTGGGCCACCAGCCAACACGGCTGCCGCCTCCATCGCTGCAGGGGTACAATAGCGACTGATTAATCTCATCCTAAGAGGTTATAAACACCTTTGTGCGAGCTGGTAATACAAGGACATTTATTATGTATAGCGAGCTGGTTATACAAGGACATTTATTTTACTATATATAGTCGCGGTAGACGTGCTCTGTGAGAAATGGAAAGTGTAGGCGCAACCATCCCCTCACCAAAATCACTTGAATCCTTATATACATTCCTATGATTATATATATATATATATATATATATATATATATATATATATATATATATATATATATATATATATATATATATATATGTCCCATATTTGTCTTTTGATTTATATATGCACACCAGGACTCTTTCATAGAAATTGGTCCTGGGGTAATTATGAATAAATAAAGTATTTGCGCGTATATCTAGTTTTGTGTTTGATATCTATTTTTCATGAACTAGATATGAAATACTTTTATTCCTCTGTGATATTAGTCACCTTGCAGCCAGATAGCGTGAGTTACGTCACCCAGGGATATTTTTTTGCTATATATAGACACACAATGATGTATGGGCGAATGTCCTTCATACTTCCTTGTATGAAGGTCATGAACGTTAATGATACCTGTCTTTTGCCCCTTCACCAACACTTCTCACTATCCTGCCCTGTCTCTTGCCCTTTCACCATCTCTGCCCTCCATCCTGACCTGTCTCTTGCCCCTTCACCAACACTTCTCACTATTCTGCCGTCTCTTGCCCTTTCACTAGCTCTGCCCTCCATCCTGACCTGTCTCTTGCCCCTTCACCAACAACACTCACTATCCTAACCTGTCTCTTACCCCTTCACCAACACCACTCACCATTCTGGCATGTCTCTTGCCAGTTCACCAGCACCACTCACCATCCTAGTGTTTGTTTTCCCCGTGTTCCATCGTCCCACCCCAATTCACGTCCTTGGAGCTTATCAGACGAGGGGAATAGATGACGTCAAGTTTATACACGACATCAAAAGAAGAGGAGATAGGGAACACTCGACACCTTACCCTGTTTACGGCGTGGTGTTCGATAACATATTAAGGAACTTACGGAACGGAGCGATGCTTTATCGGTACGAAATTTATTGCCATTTTGTCGGACCCAGAATTTTACCCAAAGTAAAGCATGGAATGTGAAGGGGAGAATATATTGCCCCGAAGTAAATTTCGGCAACTTTCTTGTGAACAAAAGAATTTGATAAGAAAACAAGTGATTATATATGTTAAACATGGATTACCTGAGATGGAGAGGCGCCGCAGTGAGGGAGGTCTCTAGCCGAGCCATAGTTATCAGCTCGTGCTAAACTTCTTCCGAACCAAGTCTTTGCGGACCAAAGACAACTTTTTGACCGCGATTGATGTCCGTCGTCAGCAGAAGCTAACTCAGCACAAAGTCTCCTCCAGGAGAAAGTATTGCACTTCAGCCGCAGGAGCTTGCTGGCGAGGGACCCACATACTGCTAGGAATGATGATGTTCCGTCATCAACATCTGTCCTTGAAGAGAATGAGTAAAAGGATCTTATGACAGAATAACCATGAAAAGTTGTAGTATCTCGAGTCACGTATCACACTTGATAGCATCTGCGTCAGGTGACTGGTGACGGAGGTGTGACACGAACGCAGTGATGCCAGGTATGGGCAAAAGTCGTCTGCTAAACTGGACGATGAAAAGCCCGAGCAAGATTCTGGCGCGGAAAGGCGAACCACCTACCATCTTAAGTGCAGCATTGGTTGTCGCTTAAGCTACCTCCATTTTATATTACTAGATATGGTACAAATGACCATCGATTAATGGCTATCTTAGTTTAAAAAAAGATTATGTATAGATGACTTGTGTTTATGTTATGAATCTGAAGTTAAGGTCAGAAAAGAAAGCATCAGGAAGCCAGACTCTATATGTGTTCTTACTATAGCAAAGAAAAGCGTTGCTCCTTAATCAGTAAATTCTTAAGTCACACACTTCCTAGCCTTCAAGTATCAAATAATGTGACGAGTTAGTTTTCACGTAACATCAGACACTTTATCAAAAAACAAAGTCGTGTATTTTTGTCATTCTTATATTTGACAAATGCTCAAAAACTATTCATATGGTTATCACATTCGTGTTGCTTTTCGATTCTGAGTGTTCAGTGCTTAGTACATGCTTAGGGTGGGTGTTCAGATATGTTTACGTATTCACACTTGGAGTGTTTTTAAAGGATTTTACTGATTTTAACAATATCATTAAACTCTTTTTCTAATAGTTAAAGTTAAAGTTTCGTCGCAAAGACTATGCTTTGTTCAGCATTAGTTATCATATCATTATTTAGTATGGAACTGTATCGTCTTGATTTCTCTCTGTTGTTGGTATAAAAAACACTACATGAAATAATTTTGATGTCAGTCCCAGCACTTTGTTGTTTAATAGAACCATAATTTCAGTAGCGCTAATCTAACCATATTCGCAAATTATATATATATATATATATATATATATATATATATATATATATATATATATATATATACATATATATACATATATATATATATATATATATATATATATATATATATATATATATATATATATATATATATATATATATATATATATATATATATCACATGTTTACCAAATGGCGTCCTAACTTCGTCTCTTCGATGTATATCAACTGACTGTTATATTTCTCTCTTGTGTCTCCCCTGATGATGTGATTATTACACGAAAGTGCACTTGGGAACTTTTCGTGTTTCATTTTCCCCGTGGGCTCATAGGAATATATATCTATATCTATATATATATATATATATATATATATATATATATATATATATATATATATATATATATATATATATATGTATATTATCTATTTCATTATGAATAAATGATAATAGTTTGAATATATTCATTTTATTATACTTAGTCGCTGTCTCCCGCGTTAGCGAGGTAGCGCAGGGAAACAGACGAAACAATGGCCTAACCCACCCAAATACACATGTATATACATAAACGCCCTCACACGCACATATATATATCTATACATTTCAACGTATACATACATATACATACACAGACATATACATATATACACATGTACATATTCATACTTTATGCTTTCATCCATTCTCGTCGCCACCCCTCCACACATGAAAAACAGCACCCCACCCCACGCGCGCGAGGTAGCGCTAGGAAAAGACAACAAAGGACACATTCGTTCACACTCAGTCTCTAGCTGTCATGTGTAATGCACTCAACCACATCTCCCTTTCCACATCCAGGCCCCACAAAACTTTCCATGGTTTATCCCCAGACGCCTCACATGCCCTGGTTCAATCCATATGCAACACATCGACCCCGGTATACCACATCGCTCCAGTTCACTCTATTCCTTGCACGCCTTTCACCCTCGATCGCTCAAAATCTTTTTCGCTCTATCCCTCCACCTCCAATGTGGTCTCCCACTTCTCCTCTTTCCCTCCACCTCTGACACATATATCCTCTTTGTCAATCTTTCCTCACTCATTCTCTCCATGTGACCAAACCATTTCAATACACCCTCTTCTGCTCTCTCAGCCACACTCTTTTTATTACCATACATATCTTTTACCCTTACTCGATCAAACCACCTGACTCCACAAGTTGTCCTCAAACATTTCATTACCAACATCTCCACCCTCCATATATATATATATATATATATATATATATATATATATATATATATATATATATATATATATATATATATTTTTTTTTTTTTTTATTTTAGTTTGTCGCTGTCATTATCCATGGGGATATGGGAAAAAGAATACTTCCCATTTATTCCCTGCGGTCGTAGAAAGAAACTAAAAGGGGAGGGAGCGGGTGGCTGGAAATCCTTCCCTCTCGTTTTTTTTCATTTTTTAATTTTCCAGAAGAAGGAACAGAGAAAGGAGCCAGGTGAGGATATTCCCTCAAAGGCCCAGTCCTCTGTTCTTAGCGCTACCTCGCTAACGCGGGAAATGGCGAATAGTATGAAAATAGAAAAAGATATATATATATATATATATATATATATATATATATATATATATATATATATATATATATATATGAAAGTATAGTAGGCCCAACATAGTGCCACACGCTTCACATACATATTCAAGCACTGCTTCCATTTCTTTTCTATCATGACTTCATATATTTTTACCGCATGCCAATCCTCATTTAAGCTTTCTTGATATCTCTGCACACAAGCCACCTTTCCAACATTGCTCACAGTCATCACTTCTTTCCCTGAACCCAGCATAAACTTTCACACTGGCCTCAACCAAAGTGTGATCGGACATTCCATCTGCTGTTCACTCAAAACGTTCACTTCCAACAACGTCGTTAGGGCCTGTTAAACCACCAACCTCTCTCACCGAAGCGTACTTATGTGTGCACCTTCTTTTACCACTACGTCTCCCAGTATACCCACAGTTTGCCACATGAACAATTCCTGCATTCAGATTCCCTAGCACCACGATTCGATCCATTGCTTCAGAAATGCCAAGGCACTAACACGGATCCTTTCCAAGAATTACTCCTTTCTTCCTCACTCCCCGCAGTGCCAGGCGCTTAAGCCCGAACAATCACCTCCCATTCGTTAAGTCGATTCACACCCACATCAGTCTTGAGTTCGCTTCGTCACAATCTTTAACAAAGTCCCACACCAGCTTCCCCATCAGGAATGCCACCAATTTTTTTTTTTTTCGATCTTATCGTTTCGGTAACACAGATCTCTCTGCCTTCTGAAAATTCTTGGCCCATTCTAACCCCTTCTCCTTCAAGAATATCCGGATTTCTCTCATCAGACCTAGTGGCCATCTCCGCCATCTTTTCATTGTGGTTATATCCACGCACATTCAGACACCACGGACTGAGCCTTTGAGAACATATCCTCCTGTACCTCCTTCTGTCCTGTGTATAGAAAGTGATGTAATCGCACTACAGCAGGAGTGCACACACTTTTATTAAACATGTAATTTTACTAAACATGTGGCACAACATGTTTTGTGTATGCAATCCACATTATTAGGTGCCACTACTTAACAAAGTTATTTAAATCCCAACATCACACTAGCTTCCAGCCGGCTAACACGTCTTTATACACCAGGGCTTGGTCTATAAAGACTGGTGTTTCACGGCAGGAATATATATATATATTTTTTTTTCTTTTTTTGCTTTGTCGCTGTCTCCCGCGTTTGCGAGGTAGCGCAAGGAAACAGACGAAAGAAATGGCCCAACCCACCCCCATACACATGTATATACATACGTCCACACACGCAAATATACATACCTACACAGCTTTCCATGGTTTACCCCAGACGCTTCACATGCCCTGATTCAATCCACTGACAGCACGTCAACCCCGATATACCACATCAATCCAATTCACTCTATTCCTTGCCCTCCTTTCGCTCTCCTGCATGTTCAGGCCCCGATCACACAAAATCTTTTTCACTCCATCTTTCCACCTCCAATTTGGTCTCCCACTTCTCCTCGTTCCCTCCACCTCCGACACATATATCCTCTTGGTCAATCTTTCCTCACTCATTCTCTCCATGTGCCCAAACCATTTCAAAACACCCTCTTCTGCTCTCTCAACCACGCTCTTTTTATTTCCACACAACTCTCTTACCCTTACGTTACTTACTCGATCAAACCACCTCACACCACACATTGTCCTCAAACATCTCATTTCCAGCACATCCATCCTCCTGCGCACAACTCTATCCATAGCCCACGCCTCGCAACCATACAACATTGTTGGAACCACTATTCCTTCAAACATACCCATTTTTGCTTTCCGAGATAATGTTCTCGACTTCCACACATTCTTCAAGGCTCCCAGGATTTTCGCCCCCTCCCCCACCCTATGATCCACTTCCGCTTCCATGGTTCCTTCCGCTGCCAGATCCACTCCCAGATATCTAAAACACTTTACTTCCTCCAGTTTTGCTCCATTCTAACTTACCTCCCAATTGACTTGAAACTCAACCCTACTGTACCTAATAACCTTGCTCTTATTCACATTTACTCTTAACTTTCTTCTTTCACACACTTTACCAAACTCAGTCACCAGCTTCTGCAGTTTCTCACATGAATCAGCCACCAGCGCTGTATCATCAGCGAACAACAACTGACTCACTTCCCAAGCTCTCTCATCCCCAACAGACTTCATACTTACCCCTCTTTCCAAAACTCTTGCATTTACCTCCCTAACAACCCCATCCATAAACAAATTAAACAACCATGGAGACATCACACACCCCTGCCGCAAACCTACATTCACTGAGAACCAATCACTTTCCTCTCTTCCTACACGTACACATGCCTTACATCCTCGATAAAAACTTTTCACTGCTTCTAACAACTTGCCTCCCACACCATATATTCTTAATACCTTCCACAGAGCATCTCTATCAACTTTATCATATACCTTCTCCAGGTCCATAAATGCTTCATACAAATCCATTTACTTTTCTAAGTATTTCTCACATACATTCTTCAAAGCAAACACGTGATCCACACATCCTCTACCACTTCTGAAACCGCACTGCTCTTCCCCAATCTGATGCTCTGTACATGCCTTCACCCTCTCAATCAATGCCCTTCCTTATAATTTACCAGGAATACTCAACAAACTTATACCTCTGTAATTTGAGCACTCACTCTTATCCCCTTTGCCTTTGTACAATGGTACTATGCACGCATTCCGCCAATCCTCAGGCACCTCACCATGAGTCATACATACATTAAATAACCTTACCAACCAGTGAATAATACAGTCACCCCCTTTTTTAATAAATTCCACTGCAATACCATCCAAACCTGCTGCCTTGCCGGCTTTCATCTTCCGCAAAGCTTTTACTACCTCTTCTCTGTTTACCAAATCATTTTCCCTAACCCTCTCACTTTACACACCACCTCGACCAAAACACCCTATATCTGCCACTCTATCCT
Source organism: Panulirus ornatus (assembly GCF_036320965.1). Classification (NCBI taxonomy): domain Eukaryota; kingdom Metazoa; phylum Arthropoda; class Malacostraca; order Decapoda; family Palinuridae; genus Panulirus; species Panulirus ornatus. The sequence goes on along the minus strand of NC_092238.1, from coordinate 40,622,039 downwards.
CAAACACATTCAACAAACCTTCAAAATACTCACTCCATCTCCTTCTCACATCACCACTACTTGTTATCACCTCCCCATTTGCACTTTTCACTGAAGTTCCCATTTGCTCCCTCGTCTTACGCACTTTATTTACCTCCTTCCAGAACATCTTTTTATTCTCCCTAAAATTTAATGATACTCTCTCACCCCAACTCTCATTTGCCCTCTTTTTCACCTCTTGCACCTTTCTCTTGACCTCCTGTCTCTTTCTTTTATACATCTCCCACTCAATTGCATTTTTTCCCTACAAAAATCGTCCAAATGCCTCTCTCTTCTCTTTCACTAATAATCTTACTTCTTCATCCCACCATTCACTACCCTTTCTAATCAACCCACCTCCCACTCTTCTCATGCCACAAGCATCTTTTGCGCAATCCATCAGTGATTCCCTAAATACATCCCATTCCTCCCCCACTCCCCTTACTTCCATTGTTCTCACCTTTTTCCATTCTGTACTCAGTCTCTCCTGGTACTTCCTCACACAGGTCTCCTTCTCAAGCTCACTTACTCTCACCACCCTCTTCACCCCAACATTCTCTCTTCTTTTCTGAAAACCCATACAAATCTTCACCTTAGCCTCCACAAGATAATGATCAGACATCCCTCCAGTTGCACCTCTCAGCACATTAACATCCAAAAGTCTCTCTGTCGCGCGCCTGTCAATTAACACGTAATCCAATAACGCTCTCTGGCCATCTCTCCTACTTACATACGTATACTTATGTATATCTCGCTTTTTAAACCAGGTATTCCCAATCACCAGTCCTTTTTCAGCACATAAATCTACAAGCTCTTCACCATTTCCATTTACAACACTGAACACCCCATGTATACCAATTATTCCCTCAACTGCCACATTACTCACAGTACTATATATATATATATATATATATATATATATATATATATATATATATATATATATATATATATATATATATATATATATATATATCTTTTCTTTTTCTTTCAAACTATTCGCCATTTCCCGCATTAGCGAGGTAGCGTTAAGAACAGAGGACTGGGCCTTTGAGGGAATACCCTCACCTGGCCCAATTCTCTGTTCCTTCTTTTGGAAAAAAAAAAAAAAAAAAAAACGAGAGGGGAGGATTTCCAGCCCCCCGCTCCCTCCCCTTTTAGTCGCCCTCTACGACACGCAGGGAATACGTGGGAAGTACTCTTAATCCCCTCTCCCCAGGGATAATATATATATATATATATATATATATATATATATATATATATATATATATATATATATATATATATATATATATATATATATATATATATATATATATATATGTATATATATATATATATATATATATATATATATATATATATATATATATATATATATATATATATATATATATATATATATGTCAAGTAATATAGGGTAAGAGAGAGTTGTAATAATAAGAGTGTAGTTGAGAGAGAGCTGAAAAAGTTGTACTGAAATGGTTTGAATTTATGGATAGAATGAATGAGGAATGGTAGACGGAGAGGATATATATGTGAAGGGGGAGACCAAATTGTGGATGGAAGGCCTGATCATGCATGGGGGTGGGGGGGGTAGGGGGTTAAGGGTGCACGGTATTGAATGAATTGAAGCGACTTGGTATATAGGGGTCGCCACGCTGTCAGTGGACTGAACTAGGGCGTATGAAGCAGCAGAGGGAAACAATGGAGAGGTCTGTTCGGGTTGGTTGTGGATAAGGGGTTGGTATAATGGAAGTGAACTAATAAAGTCTATTTTTCGTCTGTTTCTTGAGTTACCTGGCTAACGTGGAAAACAGCTAACAAATTTCCTTTAAAGAGTCCTAGTGTTGCTCAAGACCTTTCTAAAGGCTCCTGCTGCCCAAAGCTGCACTACTTTCAGTATCAGGGTAATGTAGACTCTTTTGGAGTGAGAATTCTTTGACGAGACTGCAGTCCCAACGGCAGAGCCTTTCTAAAGGCGACGTTTTATTCGCGATGTATCGACCAATAGACCGAATCCGGTAACACACACACACACACACACACACTCACATTTTTTTTTTTTTTTTTTTTTTGCTTTGTCGCTGTCTCCCGCGTTTGTGAGGTAGCGCAAGGAAACAGACGAAAGAAATGGCCCAACCCACCCCCATACACATGTATATACATACGTCCACACACGCAAATATACATACCTACACAGCTTTCCATGGTTTACCCGAGACGCTTCACATGCCTTGATTCAATCCACTGACAGCACGTCAACCCCGGTATACCACATCGATCCAATTCACTCTATTCCTTGCCCTCCTTTCACTCTCCTGCGTGTTCAGGCCCGATCACACAAAATCTTTTTCACTCCATCTTTCCACCTCCAATTTGGTCTCCCTCTTCTCCTCGTTCCCTCCACCTCCGACACATATATCCTCTTGGTCAATCTTTCCTCACTCATTCTCTCCATGTGCCCAAACCATTTCAAAACACCCTCTTCTGCTCTCTCAACCACGCTCTTTTTATTTCCACACATCTCTCTTACCCTTATATACCCTTATATATATATTGCATATATATGATCTTATTCTTTTTACCCAAGATCACTTTTATAGGGCTCAGGAACAGAAACTGATATACCCCTTTCTAGCGAAAAGTTCCTTGAAGAAATTGTACTTCTTTTCGACCCTTGACATGATACACCCTCGCTGAGGATAACTTTTTTCTCGTGTAACTGCATCCAGGTAGACTCCAAAAACATTATGCACACACACACACACACACACACACACACACACACACACACACACACACACACACGTATACACTATATATATATATATATATATATATATATATATATATATATATATATATATATTTTTTTTTTTTTTTTTTTTTCATACTATTCGCCATTTCCCGCGATAGCGAGGTAGCGTTAAGAACAGAGGACTGGGCCTTTGAGGGAATATCCTCACCTGGCCCCCTTCTCTGTTCCTTCTTTTGGAAAATTAAAAAAAACGAGAGGGGAGGATTTCCAGCCCCCCGCTCCCTTCCCTTTTAGTCGCCTTCTACGACACGCAGGGAATACGTGGGAAGTATTCTTTCTCCCCTATCCCCAGGGATAATATATATATATATATATATATATATATATATATATATATATATATATATATATATATATATATACCTCGCACACATGAGGGGGGAGGGGGATGGTATTCCATGTGTGGCGGGGTGGCGATGGGAATGAATAAAGGCAGACAGTGTGAATTGTGTGCATGGGTATATATGTATGTGTCTGTGTGTGTATATATATGTGTACATTGAGATGTATAGGTATGTATATTTGCGTGTGTGGACGTGTATGTATATACATGTGTATGGGGGTGGGTTGGGCCATTTCTTTCGTCTGTTTCCTTGCGCTGCCTCGCAAACGCGGGAGACAGCGACAAAGTAAAATAAATATAGATAAATATATATATATATATATATATATATATATATATATATATATATATATATATATATATATATATATATATATAGTGCGTGTCTGTGTGTGTGTGTGTGTGTGTGTGTGTGTGTGTGTGTGTGTGTGTGTGTGTGTTTATCTATCACAGCAAAATAGTTGAAATTTAGGCTGACATCTTTTAGCTTAGAACGTGCGTATAGCAGTTATAACGAAGTATAATCCTTGAATCAGGAAATGTTTTATACATAAATTTACGTTAGGGAAAACAAATATGTGCTATAAGAGTTCTCCAGTAACGAATACGTGCCTAGATTTTAAGATTACGTCCAGGATTTTATTTTTCTACGATGGCATCGCTGCTGCTGTGAGGCAGTCATTTTGGTGAGCTTGACTCCACATGTTAATGGAATATGAGCAGATGCGATGTCTGTGTGAAAAAATGATCTCGTATACAGAAGTGGTTAATTTTTGTCACTTTTACTTGTAGTAGATGTAAAGGATTATGAAAAGAATTATATATATATATATATATATATATATATATATATATATATATATATATATATATATATATATATATATATATATATATATGGTGTGGGAGGAAAGTTGTTAGAAGCAGTGAAAAGTTTTTATCGAGGATGTAAGGTATGTGTACGTGTAGGAAGAGAGGAAAGTGATTGCTTCTCAGTGAATGTAGGTTTGCGGCAGGGGTGTGTGATGTCTCCATGGTTGTTTAATTTGTTTATGGATGGGGTTGTTAGGGAGGTAAATGCAAGGGTTTTGGAAAGAGGGGCAAGTATGAAGTCTGTTGGGGATGAGAGAGCTTGGGAAGTGAGTCAGTTGTTGTTCGCTGATGATACAGCGCTGGTGGCTGATTCATGTGAGAAACTGCAGAAGCTGGTGACTGAGTTTGGTAAAGTGTGTGGAAGAAGAAAGTTAAGAGTAAATGTGAATAAGAGCAAGGTTATTAGGTACAGTAGGGTTGAGGGTCAAGTCAATTGGGAGGTGAGTTTGAATGGAGAAAAACTGGAGGAAGTGAAGTGTTTTAGATATCTGGGAGTGGATCTGGCAGCGGATGGAACCATGGAAGCGGAAGTGGATCATAGGGTGGGGGAGGGGGCGAAAATCCTGGGGGCCTTGAAGAATGTGTGGAAGTCGAGAACATTATCTCGGAAAGCAAAAATGGGTATGTTTGAAGGAATAGTGGTTCCAACAATGTTGTATGGTTGCGAGGCGTGGGCTATTGATAGAGTTGTGCGCAGGAGGATAGATGTGCTGGAAATGAGATGTTTGAGGACAATGTGTGGTGTGAGGTGGTTTGATCGAGTGAGTAACGTAAGGGTAAGAGAGATGTGTGGAAATAAAAAGAGCGTGGTTGAGAGAGCAGAAGAGGGTGTTTTGAAGTGGTTTGGGCACATGGAGAGGATGAGTGAGGAAAGATTGACCAAGAGGATATATGTGTCGGAGGTGGAGGGAACAAGGAGAAGTGGGAGACCAAATTGGAGGTGGAAAGATGGAGTGAAAAAGATTTTGTGTGATCGGGGCCTGAACATGCAGGAGGGTGAAAGGAGGGCAAGGAATAGAGTGAATTGGAGCGATGTGTTATACCGGGGTTGACGTGCTGTCAGTGGATTGAAGCAGGGCATGTGAAGCGTCTGGGGTAAACCATGGAAAGCTGTGTAGGTATGTATATTTGCGTGTGTGGAGGTATGTATATACATGTGTATGGGGGGGGGGGGTTGGGCCATTTCTTTCGTCTGTTTCCTTGCGCTACCTCGCAAACGCGGGAGACAGCGACAAAGTATAATATATAATATATATATATATATTTTTTTTTTATACTTTGTCGCTGTCTCCCGCGTTTGCGAGGTAGCGCAAGGAAACAGACGATAGAAATGGCCCCCCCCCCCCCCCCATACACATGTATATACATACGTCCACACACGCAAATATACATACCTACACAGCTTTCCATGGTTTACCCCAGACGCTTCACATGCCTTGATTCAATCCACTGACAGCACGTCAACCCCGGTATACCACATCGCTCCAATTCACTCTATTCCTTGCCCTCCTTTCACCCTCCTGCATGTTCAGGCCCCGATCACACAAAATCTTTTTCACTCCATCTTTCCACCTCCAATTTGGTCTCCCTTCTCTCCTCGTTCCCTCCACCTCCGACACATATATCCTCTTGGTCAATCTTTCCTCACTCATTCTCTCCATGTGCCCAAACCACTTCAAAACACCCTCTTCTGCTCTCTCAACCACGCTCTTTTTATTTCCATACATCTCTCTTACCCTTACGTTACTCACTCGATCAAACCACCTCACACCACACATTGTCCTCAAACATCTCATTTCCAGCACATCCATCCTCCTGCGCACAACTCTATCCATAGCCCACGCCTCGCAACCATACAACATTGTTGGAACCACTATTCCTTCAAACATACCCATTTTTGCTTTCCGAGATAATGTTCTCGACTTCCACACATTCTTCAAGGCCCCCAGAATTTTCGCCCCCTCCCCCACCCTATGATCCACTTCCGCTTCCATGGTTCCATCCGCTGCCAGATCCACTCCCAGATATCTAAAACACTTCACTTCCTCCAGTTTTTCTCCATTCAAACTCACCTCCCAATTGACTTGACCCTCAACCCTACTGTACCTAATAACCTTGCTCTTATTCACATTTACTCTTAACTTTCTTCTTCCGCACACTTTACCAAACTCAGTCACCAGCTTCTGCAGTTTCTCACATGAATCAGTCACCAGCGCTGTATCATCAGCGAACAACAACTGACTCACTTCCCAAGCTCTCTCATCCCCAACAGACTTCATACTTGCCCCTCTTTCCAAAACTCTTGCATTTACCTCCCTAACAACCCCATCCATAAACAAATTAAAGAACCATGGAGACATCACACCCCCCTGCCGCAAACCTACATTCACTGAGAACCAATCACTTTCCTCTCTTCCTACACGTACACATGCCTTACATCCTCGATAAAAACTTTTCACTGCTTCTAACAACTTTCCTCCCACACCATATATTCTTAATACCTTCCACAGAGCATCTCTATCAACTCTATCATATGCCTTCTCCAGATCCATAAATGCTACATACAAATCCATTTGCTTTTCTAAGTATTTCTCACATACATTCTTCAAAGCAAACACCTGATCCACACATCCTCTACCACTTCTGAAACCACACTGCTCTTCCCCAATCTGATGCTCTGTACATGCCTTCACCCTCTCAATCAATACCCTCCCATATAATTTACCAGGAATACTCAACAAACTTATACCTCTGTAATTTGAGAGGGTTAGGGAAAATGATTTGGTAAACAGAGAAGAGATAGTGAAAGCTTTGCGGAAGATGAAAGCCGGCAAGGCAGCAGGTTTGGATGGTATTGCAGTGGAATTTATTAAGAAAGGGGGTGACTGTATTGTTGACTGGTTGGTAAGGTTATTTAATGTATGTATGACTCATGGTGAGGTGCCTGAGGATTGGCGGAATGCGTGCATAGTGCCATTGTACAAAGGCAACGGGGATAAGAGTGAGTGCTCAAATTACAGATATATATATATATATATATATATATATATATATATATATATATATATATATATATATATATATATATATATATATATATATTTCATACTAATCGCCATTTCCCGCGTTAGCGAGGTAGCGTTAAGAACAGAGGACTGGACCTTTGAGGGAACATCCACACCCGGCCCCACTCTCTGTTCCTTCCCTTGAAAAAAAAAATAAAAACCACAAAAAATAAAAAAATAAAATATATATATATATATATATATATATATATATATATATATATATATATATATATATATATATATATATATATATACATATATATATATATATATATATTATTATTATTATTATTATTATTATTATTATTTTCATACTTTGTCGCTGTCTCCCGCGTTAGCGAGGTAGCGCAAGGAAACAAACGAAAGAATGGCCGGCCCAACCCACCCACGTACACATGTATATCCATACACATCCATACACGCACATAGACATACCTATACATCTCAACGTATACATATATATATATATATATATATATATATATATATATATATATATTTTGTTTGTTTTTGTTTCATACTATTCGCCATTTCCCGCATTAGCGAGGTAACATTAAGAACAGAGGACTGGGCCTTTAAGGAAATATCCTCACCTGGCCCCCTTCACTGTTCCTTCTTTTGGAAAATTAAAAAAAATGAGAGGGGAGGATTTCCAGCCCCCCGCTCCCTTCCCTTTTAGTCGCCTTCTACGACACGCAGGGAATACGTGGGAAGTATTCTTTCTCCCCTATCCCCAGGGATACATATATATATATATATATATATATATATATATATATATATATATATATATATATATATATATATATATATATATATATATATATATATATGCACACACAGACATATACATATATACACATGTACATAATTCATACTGTCTGCACTTATTCACTCCCGTCGCCACCCCGCCACACATGAAATGACAACCCCCTCCCCCGCATGTGCGCGAAGTAGCACTAGGAAAAGACAACAAAGGCCACATTCGTTCAGACTCAGTCTCTAGCTGTCATGTATCATGCACCGAAACCACAGCTCCCTTTCCACATCCATGCCCCACAAAATTTTCCATGGTTTACCCCAAACGCTTCACATGCCCTGGTTCAATCCATTCACAGCACGTCGACCCCGGTATACCACATCGTTCCAGTTCACTCTATGCCTTGAAAGCCTTTCACCCTCCTGCATGTTCAGGCCCCGATCACTCAGAGTCTTTATCACTCCATCTTTCCACCTCCAGTTTGGTCTCCCACTTCTCCTCGTTGCCTCCACCTCTGACACTTATGTCCTCTTTGTCAATCTTTCCTCACTCTTTCTCTCCATGTGACCAAACCATTTCAAATCAACCTCTTCTGCTCTCTTAATCACACTCTTCTTATTACCACACATCTCTCTCACCCTTTCATTACTCACTCGATCAAACCACCTCACACCACATACTGTCCTCAGACATCTCATTTCCAGCACATCCACCTTCCTTCACACAACTCTATCTATAGCCGACGCCTCGCAACCATATAACATTGGTGGAACCGCTATTCCTTCAAACATACCCATTTTTGCTTCCAAGATAATGTTCTCAACTTTCACACATTTTCAACGCTCCCAGAACTTTCGCCCCCTCCCCCACCCAATGATTCACTTCCCCTTCCATGGTTTCATCCGCTGCCAAATCCACTCCCAGATATCAAACACTTCACTTCCTCCAGTTTTTCTCCATTCAAACATACATCTCAGTTGACATGTCCCTCAACCCTACTTTACCTAATAACCTTGCTGTTGTTCACATTTACTCTAAGCTTTCTTCTTTCACACACTTTACCAAACTCAGTCACCAGCTTCTGCAGTTTCTCACCCGAATCAGCCACCAGCGCTGTATCATCAGCGAACAACAACTAACTCACTTCCCAAGTTCTCTCATCCACAACAGATTTTATATTTGCCCCTCTTTCCAAAACTCTTGCATTCACCTCCCTAACTACCCCATCAATAAACAAATTAAACACCCATGGAGACATCACGCACCCCTGCCGCAAACTTACATTATATATATATATATATATATGTATATATATATATATATATATATATATATATATATATATAGATAGATAGATAGATAGATAGATAGATAGATAGATAGATATATAGATAGAATTGACATATCTGGGGCAAATTCTGGCCGTATTAGAAGAAAAGAAAGTAGAATATTAAAGAATCCCTCAGGTTGTTTGCAGATCTCAGTGTTAACATAAGAAAAAGAATCGGGAAGAAGGGAAGATTAAGGAAGGAAGAGAATTTACATCCTAGGCTGTTCGAAGAAAGAAGGTATCATAACATGTAATCCTCATGTGTCCACTTTCTAAACAGAAACTATAGGGAAGCAGCAGTCAGAGCCGTGTCATAGGTCTAATCCTTGGTGGCTGGGACACTTGCATATAGCTCACGAGAGCGGTGGCCAGTATAGAGCACCATCGCTGCACACAGAAAGGGGTAGTTAAAAAGATGCGATATCTGGGAAATCCATGAGATTCCACTGTGGCTAACACACACGATGTAGCGAATACCGCTCTTGGTATATGAGCGGTATTCCATTTATGTAAGTCCTTTACATATGAAATAGCTGCTCACATGAGGAATGATTAACGCACACATGCATCATTCCTACCTTTTGGGAAATTGACATATTGAGTGTAATTCATAATAGAGTGAAGGATATAGTTATGTCCATTTCTTTAAATGTTATTATAAGGGACACTTAAAAAGTGATATAAGAGGAAATTGCGTTTAAGTAACATTGGAATGAAAGAGGTCACTGCTTCCCCAATCTGAGATCTTGCGAATGTCCAAATTAAAAGAAGAGATATATCCAGTGCGAGAAAGAGAACAAGTTCGAGAGTTAGGAGGTTGAGGTAAAAAAGTTGAAATGTGTGAAGTGACATCATCATCATCAGAGTAAATAAAGTAAGAAGCTGAGAGATGATCTATGGAGGGAAGATAGGGCAAGACCCTAAGGGGCACCACTGTTAGTACGATTAAAGGGATTAGTCACTCCATCAACGACCGCCGGTATAGGTAGAGTGGAAACTGTGGATAATGAGCAAGGAGAAGCAGGAAAGTTTAGAAAGCAAAGACTTTTGCCACACCTTGTCAGACGCTTTGGAAATATCAGGTTTGACCAAATTCCCCGAGAGAGGAGGACCAGAGGTGAGTCACATAGGAGAGATCATCGACCGACCGTGCACCGCAAAAGTCCCATTGGTCATCAGAAAGAAGGGAGTGGAATTCAAAGAGTTCGAGGAAGTGAAAATTCAGGAGAGTTTGAAAGCCTTTGGAGATAATAGAACTGAGAGAAATGGGGTGTTAGGTGGCAGTCATATTTCTTAGAGATGTCCTTTAACAAGATATACTTCCAAGAACAAGGAAATGTTATTGTTCCTTGAATAAAGGTAAGATAGGCAAACAAAGACCTAAAAGAGCTCAGATTTTCAGTCCGTTGTGACTCGACAAGGTATACCGACTCGCCAATATGCTTTGCCCACGTGAAGGTGGGAAAGTACTCACAAGACCCTACACGAGGAAAGTATTGGAGAGGACATAAGCCTTCTGGAAGATGTGGGAGGAGAACTGGATGCAGAGTCTTCCAAAGTAGAGTTAGAGGAGACTTAGGAACCGAAAAGAGCGGCTTTATCGGCTGGAGAGTTAACAATAGCTTAAGTGTGATAGAAGAGAGAAGGAGAAGGTGAATTACAGAAGTTACTGGATGTGCTTTCGTTTGAACAACAGAATCGTTTGCTGGTATGAAAAGAAGTCAGACCAGCTCACTTTCTTTTGATGAACAACATGTTTGCAGTGATTCCGAACAGAAATGAAAACGAAGGGGGATAAAGAAAAAGCGAAGACTTTCATATTCAGAAGAGAAGCGACCAAGCCATGAATTGGGGAGTAAATCTGGGAGACAGGATGTAGGACTCTATTCCAGTCAAAAGTGACCTACGCTATACACAGAGCACAACGGGAGGCACAACGATAGCACAGAAGTACAATGCCCAGAGAAAGTTAGTAAAGAAGTTGCGCTGAGCTCTCTGAGAGGACCAGGGTTGGCGTTTCGAGGGGAGATAAAGGGTTGACCTACACAATCGGAGGTGATGCAGATAAGATTGTGGTGGGAGGACCCTATAGGGGCAGAAATGGAGTATGTAAAGTGGGAGGGTTTGGAGATAAAGAAGCGGGCGAGTGCGCTGAAAGAGGAGTTTTGACGGTCGTGAACCGCGTTGGATATTCAGTTGTTTGTTTCATTTCGTTTGGGACAGAAAAAGGAAAGGCCTCGACTCCAACGGGATCATCCTGGATAGAGCCTAACAAATCCTTCGAGTGTACATCGAAATCCCTGGCATAAAGGATTTCATCATACGGATGTGTAGAGAGCGATGCATCATCGTGGCAGGAATTCAAATGTTTGAAGAGTTGTACTGGAGGAATAACGGGAAATATATGTAACGGTAAAACAAAGTCAAAAAGAAAGATTTTGAGCCAGATGGTCTTATTAGTCAGGAGGCTCTAGATCCATGAGGCGATCAATAGTGCTTTCAGAAGCACAAAAAATCGCCTGCGGTGCGGAAATGAAAGTAGAGATTTTAGTTTGAGATTTGATATCGTACAGAAGTAGCTGATAGCGTTTTACCGAACCTAACTGTACAACGCGGAGGTATATGAATACGAATAAAGTGCATATGAACGCGCGCCTGTTGGGAAATAACCAGTATAGACCCCGTTGCTCACCATTGTGAGACGAAGGGTATTCGAGTACTTAGTATTCGAATAGTTGTTTCCTATTAGCCAGGCCCATAGCCTAGCGGTTAGCATGCCTGCCTCTTGCACAGGGGTCCCGGGCTCGATCATGGATGTTGGAGGTTTGTATGTTCTATGAAGGTGCGCGTTCATATGCACTTTATTCGTATTCATATACCTCCGCGTTGTACAGTTAGGTTCGGTAAAACGCTATCAGCTGGCTATGTGCGCCTGTTGGGAAATAACCGGTATAGACCCCGTTGCTCACCATTGTGAGACGAAGGGTATTCGAATACTTAGTATTCGAATAGTTGTTTCCTATTAGCCAGGCCCATAGCCTAGCGGTTAGCATGCCAGCCTCTTGCACAGAGGTCCCGGGTTCGATCTTAGCTGTTGGAGGTTTGTATGTTCTATGAAGGTGCGCGTTCATATGCACTTTATTCGTATATATATATATATATATATATATATATATATATATATATATATATATATATATATGGCACAATGCTCCCCAACAGCAAGGATTTTAACCCGGGACCTTTGCGTGGTGTGGTAGTTGGGGACGCTATCTCTCGGCTATGATCGCGGTTAGCGTTCCCAACTACTACCCAAAGGTCCCAGGATCGAATCGTTGCTGTTGGCGGGCATTATATGTTTTATGAAAATTACACGTTCGTATGCACTAATCATATATAATTATACATATATCATACTTAGCCGTTTCCCGCGTTGGCAAGATAGCGCCAGGAATAGGCGAAGGCCTTATCCGCTCACATCCAGTCACTAGCTGTCATGTGTAATGCACCGGAAATACAGCTCCCGGTTCACATCCAGGCCCAACAGACCTTTCTATGGTTCCCTACTGCTTATGTGCTCTTGTTCAATTCACTGGACAGCGCGTCGCCCCCCGTGTTTACCACATTCTTCCAATTCACTCTATCCCATGCATGCCGTGCACCCTCTTGCATGTTCAGGCCCCGCTCATTCAAAATGTTTTTCACTCTATCCTTCCATCTCCAATTTGGTCTTCCCCCTCAACTTGTCCCCTCCACCTTTGTTACGTACAGTCCTCCAGTGCTTCTTAGGAAAAGATCCCACTCTTGTCTATATCTCTGGATGATAAGACTCCGGCCTCTTTATATATATCTCATGCTCAGCCACCCCCATCCCTCATCCCCTATTCCCACAACCGGTCTCATGAGAACCATCTTCCGTTCTTTCTGTGTTACGGAGAGCAACCACACTGTCTTTTGCTGTCTTTGGAAAACAAACAACAATCTTAATATGCCTCAGGGGACACGAGACGCCTCCTATCTCCTCCCGTCTCTCTCTCTCTCTCTCTCTCTCTCTCTCTCTCTCTCTCTCTCTCTCTCTCTCTCTCTCTCTCTCTCTCTCTCTCTCTCTCTCTCTCTCCATGTCTTTTCCTATCTCAGGAAAAGCACCGCTGTCTCCCTTCCAATGTCTCATGAGATGCGCCATCCCGCCTCCTCCCCATGTGTCAGGAGAAAGCGAGCGCCCCTCGTCCTTTCTTTTGTCTCCGGTGAGGCGTCCCCGTCTCTCCATTTTTTATCCCATGAAAAGCAGCCAGTCTCCTCCTCCTCCTCCTTTGCCTCCCTCCCCACCTAGTCATGCGTCATTCATCTTATCCAGCCGGCCGGTTCCCCTCAGCCATCCGTCTATTTTCAGCTAAAGGACGCAGTAATTACGGAGGCTCCGCGCCTGGGGAGCCTCACAGGTGGTGTCTAATAAAGGGGAATCGCCAAGTGGGAGATGACTGCGGCAGGATGAATGGTGCTGAATGGACCGACTTCGTGATTAACCATCTCAGCCATCGGTAAAAAATATGCTAGGTATATTTTGGTAGATTATCTGTTCGAGGGAAAGTGGTGGATTATTCTATCCAAAAAGAGTGTGGGAAAAAGCATTTACTATGAGGAGTATAATAGATGCAGCGCTGGAGGAGAGTGGTAGAATATCATACTTGTGGGAGGTACAAATTACGGTAGTCTATATTTACTTGACTCGTATAAAGGACTTCTGAAGCAGAACGGTGTGGTATATATATATATATATATATATATATATATATATATATATATATATATATATATATATATATATATATATATATATATAGAGAGAGAGAGAGAGAGAGAGAGAGAGAGAGAGAGAGAGAGAATATTAACATTATTGAATGCTATGGTAAATAGAGCACAATTACGGCCATCAAACGCGCGCGCGCGCACACACACACACACACACACACACACACACACACACACACACACACACACACACACACACGAGAACAGCCTCACACTCCCACTCCCACTCCCACGCACGCCGTCCAGACATCACCCACAGACCCGCTCACGGCGTCAGGGGAGCTTCATCTCTGTGGATAACAGCTCTTCAGATATTTGCTGACACTTCACCTTACCTTATTGCCGCAGTGCAACATCCATAAGGTACAACTGTGATGCATCATTTTTACGATTTTCTCCCGCTGAAGCACAGCGGAAGTACACGAGCGTACCATTGTGTGATGAGCGACAATTTTTCAAAGTAAAACAGCACATTACACGTTTTGTGTGGGTAGAGAGTAATACCTTCGTCAAAATCAGGCTGCACTGCTGTAGGACATGATCATGGTGAGGTGTATTGTAAACAGCTGGAGTAGCGTTTAGCGTAATGCTGCGAATAAACATGAACGCAACCAGTAGTTTTGTCCTATCTTAGTGACCAAATGACCTCGTGATCTTTTATTCGAGGCGTATTGAAGGACTGCAGCAGACGTGCTCCAGATGCACTGAGATGCTGGGGGTTTGATTAGGGATTGACAAGAGGACTTCTGGAACATTGTCGCTCATGTGCTGCAGCAATGTTCAAGAAATGATGGAGAAATGTTTTGAAAGTAAACACGTCATGGAAACAGCAAATATATTGTGGTTTCTCATAAATACAATATTTCATCATATAACCTGTGTTTCGCATACCTTTGTTGCCAGTGATAAAACGATAGTTACATATGATAACAATAATCATGTATCTACTTTTCCGTCCATATGGGATTTTTTTTGACCAGACTAAGTATTCCAAAGTTACAAAACCAAGAGAAATCATTCCCTTGAAGCAAACAACGTAATAACTAACAGAAATTGATGCCGCTATAATCGATTTGTCATTTTCTTATTATGGTTAGTGCTGTAAAAAATCATTTTCAATAATCTTATAATGTAAAAAAACAGTGCATGTTCATAATATGTATATGGTGACTGAGTTTGGTAAAGTGTGTGGAAGAAGAAAGTTAAGAGTAAATGTGAATAAGAGCAAGGTTATTAGGTACAGTAGGGTTGAGGGTCAAGTCAATTGGGAGGTGAGTTTGAATGGAGAAAAACTGGAGGAAGTGAAGTGTTTTAGATATCTGGGAGTGGATCTGTCAGCGGATGGAACCATGGAAGCGGAAGTGGATCATAGGGTGGGGGAGGGGGCGAAAATTTTGGGAGCCTTGAAAAATGTGTGGAAGTCGAGAACATTATCTCGGAAAGCAAAAATGGGTATGTTTGAAGGAATAGTGGTTCCAACAATGTTGTATGGTTGCGAGGCGTGGGCTATGGATAGAGTTGTGCGCAGGAGGATGGATGTGCTGGAAATGAGATGTTTGAGGACAATGTGTGGTGTGAGGTGGTTTGATCGAGTAAGTAACGTAAGGGTAAGAGAGATGTGTGGAAATAAAAAGAGCGTGGTTGAGAGAGCAGAAGAGGGTGTTTTGAAATGGTTTGGGCACATGGAGAGAATGAGTGAGGAAAGATTGACCAAGAGGATATATGTGTCGGAGGTGGAGGGAACGAGGAGAAGAGGGAGACCAAATTGGAGGTGGAAAGATGGAGTGAAAAAGATTTTGTGTGATCGGGGCCTGAACATGCAGGAGGGTGTAAGGAGGGCAAGGAATAGAGTGAATTGGAGCGATGTGGTATACAGGGGTTGACGTGCTGTCAGTGGAGTGAATCAAGGCATGTGAAGCGTCTGGGGTAAACCATGGAAAGCTGTGTAGGTATGTATATTTGCGTGTGTGGACGTGTGTATGTACATGTGTATGGGGGGGGGGGGGGGGGTTTGGGCCATTTCTTTCGTCTGTTTCCTTGCGCTACCTCGCAAACGCGGGAGACAGCGACAAAGTATAAAAAAAAAAAAAAAAAAAATATATATATATATATATATATATATATATATATATATATATATATATATATATATATATATATATATACACACACACTAAGAGAGATGTGCGGTAATAATAGTGTGGTTGAGACAGCAGAAGAGGGTGTGTTGAATTGGCTTGGTCACATGGAGAGAATGAGTGAGGGAAAATTGACAAAGATGATATATGTGTCAGAGGAGGAGGGAAGAAGGAGAAGCGGGAGAGCATATTGGAGGTGGAAAGATGGAGTGAATAAGATTTTGAGCGATCGGGGCCTGAACATACAGGAAGGTGAAAGGCGCGCAAGGAATAGAATGAATTGGAACGATGTGGTATACCGGGGTCGACGTGTTGTCAATGGATTGAACCAGGGCATGTGAAGCGTCTGGGTACACCATGGCTATGGGGCCTGGATGTGGAAAGAGAGCTGTGGTTTCGGTGCATTATACATGCCAGCTAGAGACTGAGTGTGAACGAATGTGGCTTTTTTTTTTTGTCTTTTCCTGCCGCTATCTCGCTGGAGGAGTGGGGTGGGGTGGGGTGGTTGGGGGGGGGGGTGCGGATAGGGTAGGGGGGAAGGGGGTGTGAATATTCATATGTGGCGGGCTGTCGACGAAAATGGATGAAGGAAGCAAGTATGAATATGTTCATATGTATACATATATGTCTATGTGTATATATATGTATGGATACGTTGAAATGTATACGTGCTTTTATGGGCGTTTATATATATATATATATATATATATATATATATATATATATATATATATTTTCTTTTTTTTTTTCATACTATTCGCCATTTCCCGCGTTTGCGAGGTAGCGTTAAGAACAGAGGACTGGGCCTTAGAGGGAAAATCCTCACCTGGCCCCCTTCTCTGTTCCTTCTTTTGGAAAATCAAAAAAAAAACGAGAGGGGAGGATTTCCAGCCACCCGCTCCCTCCCCTTTTAGTCGCCTTCTACGACACGCAGGGAATACGTGGGAAGTATTCTTTCTCCCCTATCCCCAGGGATATATATATATATATATATATATATATATATATATATATATATATATATATATATATATATATATATATATATATATCATACTTTGTCGCTGTCTCCCGCATTAGCGAGGTAGCACAAGGAAACAGATGAAGAAAGGCCAAACCCATCCACATACACATGTATATACATAAATATCCACACACGCACTTATACATACCTAAACATTTCAAAATATACATATATATATATTTTTTTTTTTTCTTTGTCGCTGTCTCCCGCGTTTGCGAGGTAGCGCAAGGAAACAGACGAAAGAAATGGCCCAACCCACCCCCATACACATGTATATACATACGTCCACACACGCAAATATACGTACCTACACAGCTTTCCATGGTTTACCCCAGACGCTTCACATGCCTTGATTCAATCCACTGACAGCACGTCAACCCCGGTATACCACATCGCTCCAATTCACTCTATTCCTTGCCCTCCTTTCACCCTCCTGCATGTTCAGGCCCCGATCACACAAAATCTTTTTCACTCCATCTTTCCACCTCCAATTTGGTCTCCCTCTTCTCCTCGTTCCCTCCACCTCCGACACATATATCCTCTTGGTCAATCTTTCCTCACTCATTCTCTCCATGTGACCAAACCATTTCATATATATATATATATATATATATATATATATATATATATATATATATATATATATATATATATATATATATATATATATATATATATATATTTATATATATATACATATATATATGTATATATATATATATATATATATATATATATATATATATATATATATATATATATATACATATATATATATGTATATATATATATATATATATATATATATATATATATATATATATATATATATATATATATATATAAAGAGAGAGAGAGAGAGAGAGAGAGAGAGAGAGAGAGAGAGAGAGAGAGAGAGAGAGAGAGAGAGAGAGAGAGAGAGAGAGAGACAGGTTTTCAGAAAAGAAGAGAAAATGTTGGAGTGAAAAGTGTGGTGAAAATAAGTGAGCTTGGGAATGAGACTTGTGTGAAGAAGTATATATACACAGACACAGACATATACACACATGTACATAATTCATACTGTCTCCCTTTATTCATTCCCATCGCCACCCCGCCACACATGAAATACCAACCCCCTCCCCCCGCATGTGTGCGAGGTAGCGCTAGGAAAAGACAACAAAGGCCACATTCGTACACTCTCAGTCTCTAGCTGTCATGTACAATGTACCGAAACCACAGCTCCCTTTCCACATCCAGGCCCCACAGAATTTTCCATAGTTTACGCCAGACGCTTCGTATGCCCTGGTCCAATCCATTGACAGCACGTCAACCCCGTTATACCACATCGTTCCAATTCACTCTATTCCTTGTACGCCTTTCACCCTCCTGCATGGTCAGATCCCGATCACTCAGAGTCTTTTTCACCCCATCTTTCCACCTCCAATTTGGTCTCCCACTTCTCGTTCCCTCCACCTCTGACACATATATCCTCTTGGTCAATCTTTCCTCACTCATTCTCTCCATGTGACCAAACCATTTCAAAACACCCTCTTCTGCTCTCTCAACCACACTCTTTTTACCACCACACATCTCTCTTACCCTTTCATCACTCATTCGATCAAACCACCTCACACTACATATTGTCCTCAAACATCTCATTTCCAGCACAACCAAACTCCTCCGCACAACTCTATCTGTAGTCTACGCCTCGCAACTATATATCATTATTGGAACCACTATTCCTTCAAACATGCCCATTTTTGCTTTCCAAGATAACGTTCTCGACTTCCACACATTCTTCAACGCTCCCAGAACTTTTGCCCCCTCCCCCACCCCATGATTCACTTCCGCTTCCATGGTTCCATCCACTGCCAAATCCACTCAAAAATATCTAAAACACTTCACTTCCTCCAGTTTTTCTCCATTCAAACTTACCTCCCAGTTAACTTGTCCCTCAACCCTATTGTACCTAATAACCTTGCTTTTATTGACATTTACTCTCAGCTCTCTTCTTTCACACACAAGCTTCTGCAGTTTCTCACCCGAATCAGCCACCAGCGCTGTATCACCAGCGAACAACAACTGACTCACTTAAAAAGCTCTCTCATCCACAACAGACTGTATACTTGCCCCTCTTTCCACAACTCTTACACTCACCTCCCTAACAACCCCATCCATAAACAAATTAGACAACCATGGAGACATCATGCACCCCTGCCGCAAACCAACATTCCCTGGGAACCAATCACTTTCCTCTCTTCCTGCACGTACACATGCCTTACATCCTCGATAAAAACTTTTCACTGTTTCTAGCAACTTGCCTCCCACACCATATATTCTTAATACCTTCCACAGAGCATCTCTATCAACTCTATCATATGCCTTCTCTAGATCCATAAATCCTACATATAAATCCATTTGCTTTTCTAAGTATTTCTTACATACATTCTTCAAAGCAAACACCTGATCCACACATCCTCTACCACTTCTGAAACCACACTGCTCTTCCCCAATCTGATTCTCTGTACATGCCTTCACCCTCTCAATCAATACCCACCCATATAATTTCCCAGGAATTCTCAGCAGAATTGTACCTCTGTAATTTGACCACTCACTTTTATCCCCTTTGCCTTTGTACAATGGCACTATGCACGCATTCCGCCAATCCTCAGGCACCTCACCATGAGTCATGCATTCATCAGATAATCTTATCAACCAGTCAACAATACAGTCACCCCCTTTTATAATAAATGCCACTGCAATACCATCCAAACCTGCTGCCTTGCCGTCTTTCATCTTCCGTAAAGCTTTTACTACCTCTTCTCTGTTTACCAAATCATTCTCCCTAACCCTCTCACTTTGCACACCACCTCGACCAAAACACCCTATATCTGCCACTCTATCATCAAACACATTCAACAAACCTTCAAAATACTCACTCCATTTCCTTCTCACATCACCCCTACTTGTTATCACCTCTCCATTAGCGCCCTTAACTGAAGTTCCCATTGATTCCCCTCTCTTACGCACTTTATTTACCTCCTTCCAAAACATCTTTTTAGTCTCCCTAAAATTTAATGATACTCTCTCACCCCAATTCTCATTTGCCCTCTTTTTCACCTCTTGCACCTTTCTCTTGATCTCCTGCCTCTTTCTTTTATGCATCTCCCAGTTATTTGCATTATTTCACTTCAAAAAATCGTCTAAATGCCTTTTCTTCTCTTTCACCAATAATATTACTTCTTCATCCCACCACTCACTACCCTTTCTGATCTGCCCACCTCCCACGCTTCTCATCCCACAAGCATCTTTTGCACAACCCATCACTGCTTCCCTAAATACATCCCATTCCTCCCCCACTCCCCTTAAGTCCTTTGTTCTCACCTTTTTCCAGTCTGTACTCAGTGTCTCCTGGTACTTCCTCACACAAGTCTCCGTCCCAAGCTCACTTACTCTCACCACTCTCTTCACCCCAACATTCTCTCTTCTTTTCTGAAAACTTCTACAAATCTTCACCTTCGCATCCACAAGATAATGATCAGAAATCCCTCCAGTTGCACCTCTCAGCACATTAACATCCAAAAGTCTCTCTTTCGCGCACCTATCAATTGACACGTAATCCAATAACGCTCTCTGGCCATCTCTCCTACTTACATACGTATACTTATGTATATCTCTCTTTTTAAACCAGGTATTCCCCATCACCACTCCTTTTTCAGCACATAAATCTACAAGCTCTTCACCATTTTCATTTACAACACTGAACTCCCCATGTACACCAATTATTCCCTCAACTGCCACATTGCTCACCTTTACATTCAAATAACCCTTCACTATAACCCGGTCTCGAGCATCAGAACTACTAACACACTCATTCAGCTGCTCCCAAAACACTTGCCTCTCATGATCTTTCTTCTCATGCCCAGGTGCATATGCACCAATAATCACCCATCTCTCTCCATCAACTTTCAGTTTTGCCCATATCAATCTAGGGTTTACTCTCTTACACTCTTTCACATTCTACCACCACTGCTGTTTCAGGAGTAGTGCTACTCCTTCCCTTGCTCTTGTCGTCACTATCCCCTGACTTTACTCCCAAGACATTCCCAAACCACTCTTCCCCTTTACCCTTGAGCTTCGTTTCACTCAGAGCCAAAGCATCCAGGTTCCTTTCCTCAAACATACTACCTGTCTCTCCTTTTTTCTCATCTTGGTTACATCCACACACATCTAGACACCCTTATCTGAGCCTTCGAGGTGGATGAGCATTCCCCGCGTGATTCCTTCTGTTTCCCCTTTTCAGAAAGTTAATATATATATATATATATATATATATATATATATATATATATATATATATATATATATATATATATATATATATGTATATATGTATATATATATGTATATATATATATATATATATATATATATATATATATATATATATATATATATACATATATATATATATATATATATATATATATATATATATATATATATATATATATATATATATTCCCCAGAAAAAAGGGAAAAATATATACACAGGTGACAGAAAGAGAATGCCAATGCATTAATGTTTCAACCATCCCGACACCCAACATTACCATTGTGGCATTTACGACCAGCACTGCCACGGTGCCGGCGTTTGGTATTTGAATCGAACTCTGGGAGGTACGGCTCCGCAAGAGTAGGTTATGTTGTCAGTACATGCGTTGAAGGGACGTAGCGGTCTGAGAACGAGGTGGAAAACTCTTTCATCTCCACTTCTACAGTAGGACTCGAGAAGAAGTGTTTACTGCACTTCTTCTCAGAAACGTTGATATCAAAGGATGTCTCATGTTGGAAGAAAATTTCATATCACAGTGACAAAGAGCTGAGCTACTTTTTTGCATTCTCAAAACTCGTATCAATGAATTTCGTTGAACCTTTCGAACAAGTGTTTACTCATCTTTCGTCCCTTTAGCTTTGATAATGATATATCATCTACTCACAATTCATAAAGGACATGAGAGTGATATGAAAATAAATTGGGAGATTTAGAAATGTGAAAATGAAAAAATCTCTGTCCGCCCTCTTCTCCTGTGCCCAAAGGTTATATGTGATTTCATTACCACGAGATGCTTTATATGAGATGGTTCCCTGTCCCTTTCTTTTCCCCTCCACCCGGTGAGCAGTCCAGGAGACTGCATTATGGGGATCACTAACGAAAAGGTATGAAAGTTCTGTCACTCTCGATTTACCCAGTTGAAACCCATAACCTTCGAGGAAGCGCTTTTTCATCTTCTGTGAGAATTGGATGTCGTTGTCTAATACTTGTAACTTCATCCTTGAATTGGATTATCGACGTGGTTGGCGTCTAAGGTTCAAGAGACTGTGTATGTGAACGGTTGCCACGCATCCAACGCTAGTCGCCTCTTGGGTCAGCTTTACTAAGCCTGAAGCCGTTTCTGGCCTTTGGCATTGACCTCCTTGATTTCAAGAACGTGTAATGTCCCGACAAGTGTAGTAGCCAGTAGCTTTGTCTTATGATCCTCCTTTACTCCACGATGAAAATGCACTGGATTTGCGTGCTAATAACCTACCTCACAACTCATGTCACTAATCCAGCTACCGCTGCTCCTTTGTACTCATCATACCAAACAGCATTACAGGGGATGACTCCTAGTAATTCCTCACTTTCACACATCATTACACGTGTTGCATGAAGAGGGATTGCTTTTTTCTACCGAATGCCATAAATTTGCGATTTACTTCGTTATCATTCCAGGGAGGAAATGAGGAGAATCATAGTGGCCACAGTTTAGTCTACTGATTGTAAGGTATTTGATGAACTCACGAATCTGTGAACTCATGAGCTAATCTTATACGTTGCAAGGTATTTGATGAACTCGTGAATTGATGACTTCATGAGTTTATGTTATGCCTTTGAATGTCCGTGAACGTATTCTTCTTATTCTTTTTGTTTCACTTCATTCGTTACTAACATGGAGAAAGTTCACGATAGAGTTAATGAGTTACTGGATGTTAGTTTAGTTTCTCCTGGTAACTGGTCAGTGGGAGATTAGAGTCGGATGATACTCTCTGTGTTGCATCAATTACTTCTGAATGGTAAGGTGTTCACAGAAATATTCATCTTTTACACACTTTTTTTGCACTTAGGGAATAATTCATGGAGAAAATTCTGTTCTGCGGGGTCTATTATCCTCACGAAATCCAAGTAATCATCTCATAGTATTACTCTGAAGCCAGAAACACATTTTGGATAAAGGATAGGATGATTAAGATTAGGATGCAGTGATTCTTGTGATAAACTGTTATTAGATATTGATCCTTTGCTTGACGCACTATCTGCATACGTCTGGGGTTATTACCCTTCTCATAAAACCTGCCAAACGTCATAGAGAACCACATCAAAGATTACTCCCGGGATTTCCCGTCAAGTGAAATTTAAGAAAACTTTGAGACAACGGTAAAGATACATCAATATTATTACGGAACTTTACTAAAGCAATCTCGTAGAGTGTTACCCAACTCCAGGCACTCCAGGTCTTATATACGCACGCGTGCATGCACGCATACCCACAAACTCCGCGGAAAGTAGTATATCACTTGACGCTTTAATATCGGGATGGATTTAGTAAAAGAAAAAAAGATAAAAGAGGGGGAGAAATATGTGCCTCGGTGACTTTCCTTTTGTTCTCTCTGTGACGCCTCGAATCCCTGTAATAATACATGCTGTTGTCTGCTCTCTCACTCACAGTGGTCCAATCCTCACGGCGCTTTCGGCAGAGGAAACAACAACAGAAAGGGAAAGTGTTTACTTTATGTAAGTGCTTATGTGCTCTCGCAAGTACTTCATGGTTTACGCTTGGTAAAGACGTGTGTGTAGGTGTGTGACGGTTGCGTAATGGATTGGTGGTGAGGCGTGTAGAGCCAAAGGATAGAAATGGACGGGGGTACACAAAGTACATTTAATGCGAGAATGGTATTACGAGTATGTTAGTGTGGGTAGCGGGACAATGCAAATGAATTTAATGAGCCAGAGAACACTGGGTCCTGACGAGTTTTTTTGTGATGGGAAAGAACAGACACACATAGGTTAATGGGAGTAAGAGTATAAAGCAATGCACATTTTTCAAAGAGGATGACCTGGGAGCTTATCGTATAGGTAAGGAGGTGCAAGTTATGCTAGTCCTAGATTTGAAACGAAATGCTAAACAAGTCTATGCTTAAACGTACAAAATGTACTGCTTTCATCTACTCTAAAGAGAATGGATAATGCTTGATGGTGAGTGAAGACTGGGTTCGTGTGTGTGTGTGTGTGTGTGTGTGTGTGTGTGTGTGTGTTTGTGCGTGTGTGCGTGTTAGGTGTGGATGGTACTTTATCACAGGATAAACTAAAGAAAACATTCGCACATGCGGTTGGTAGGAAGGGAGATGCTGGGACCTTAGCTGCATGATTCATGTGATGCTATGATGTGGGGTATCAAACAACAGTCGTCTTATCTCCTCTTCTGATGTTGAGTTTGTCAGTGGCTTACTGTTTGACGTCAGAAGCCCGACCTGCATCGCCTTGACCTACGTTCATAACAGGTGTTCCGTGGCAGGTGAGCACATCATACAGAGAGAGAGAGATACAGACTATTATGGTAAGATGCAACCTCTAGATCTCTCGCTCTCTTCGCGGTTCATATGCAAAAAAATCACCTTTACCATCCCTGCCTTGGGAGTCATACTGGGGCAACCAATGAAAAGAAATTACTGCGAAAGAGAAGATATTACCGTTTTAATGGTAGTTGTCAGAACATTAATCCCATGATCGAAGGTGAAGGTTAGTTAGCGTAGATAAATATTACTCTGGTAAAATTATCTATAATGAAAAATGCTGCTTGAGTCTAAATCAAACGACCCGCGTGTGTTTGACCTACGAAGTTATTGGCAATACTTCATTTCTAAAAAGAAATATTGAAGCCTCGAAAGTATCCAATGATCTGTTCCTCTTTGAAATCTTTTGTATTGTATAAATCAAGAAACATGCCTCGAGATTGGTGATGACATGTCTTTAATCATACAGGCCCAGAACTGTCTTTAAAGGGCTCCTGAAGCTCCGAGGCTGCACTCCGAGCAGGAGCAGGGTAGTGAGTGACTTTAGCAATACAAGGATTAGCTGGAATACGTTACCAGGAGTTCACGAGAAAGACAAATCAACTTGAGTGAAGACAATCTTCTTGACCACTTTATAAGCAGACCGACAATAGGCCAAAATCTCCTCGATCTTGTCCTTACTAGCGACGAAGGTAGTGAAGGTGGTGAAAGCTTTGCGGAAAATGAAAGCCGGCAAGGTGGTGGGTTTGGATGGTATTGCAGTTGAATTCATTAAAAAAAAAGGGTGGTGACTGTTGTTGACTGGTTGGTAGGGATTTTCAATGTATGTATGGCTTATGGGGAAGTGCCTTAAGATTGGCGGAATGCAAGCATAGTGCCATTTTACAAAGGCGAAGGGGATAACGTTGACTTCAAATTACAGAGGTATAAGTTTGTTGAGTATCCCTGGGAAATCATTTGGGAGGGTATTGATTGAGAGGGTAAAGGCATGTACAGAGCATCAGGTTGGGGAAGAGCAGTGCGGTTTCAGAAGTGGTAGAGGATGTGTGGATCAGGTGTTTGCTTTGAGGAAGCGGAAGTGAGTCACAGGGTGGGGGAGGGGGCTAAGGTTCTGGGGGCGTTAAATCCTGGTTAAATCCATTGACAGTACGTCGACCCCGGTATACCACATTGCTCCAATTCACTCTAATCCTTGCACGCCTTTCACCCTCCTGCATGTTCAGGCCCCGATCACTCAAAAACTTTTTCACTCCATCTTTCCACCTCCAATTTGGTCTCGCACTCCTCCTCGTTCCCTCCACCTCTGACACATATATCCTCTTGGTCAATCTTTCCTCACTCATTCTCTCCATGTGACCAAACCATTTCAAAACACCCTCTCCTGCTCTCTCAACCACACTCTTTTTATTTCCACACATCTCTCTTACCCTTACATTACTCACTCGATCAAACCACCTCACACCACATATTGTCCTCAAACATTTCATTTCCAGCACATCCACCCTCCTGCGCACAACTCTATCCATAGCCCACGCCTCGCAACCATACAACATTGTTGGAACCACTATTCCTTCAAACATACCCATTTTTGCTTTCCGAGATAATGTTCTCGACTTCCAAACATTCTTCAAGGCTCCCACAATTTTCGCCCCCACCCCCACCCTATCATTCACTTCCGCTTCCATGGTTCCATCCGCCGCCAGATCCACTCCCAGGTATCTAAAAACTTTACTTCCTCCAGTTTTTCTCCATTCAAACTTACCTCCCAATTGACTTGACTCTCAACCCTACTGTACCTGATAACCTTGCTCTTATTCACATTTACTCTTAACTTTCTTCTTTCACTCACTTTACCAAACTCAATCACCAGCTTCTGCAGTTTTTCACAAGAATCAGCCCCCAGCGCTGTATCATCAGCGAACAACAACTGATTCACTTCCCAAGCTCTCTCATCCACAACAGACTGCATACTTGCCCCTCTTTCCAAAACTCTTGCAATTACCTCCCTAACAACCCCATCCATAAACAAATTAAACAGCCATGGAGACATCACACACCCCTGCCGCAAAAATACATTCACTGAGAATCAATCACTTTCTTCTCTTCCTACACGTACACATGCCTTACATCCTCGATAAAAACTTTTCACTGCTTCTAACAACTTGCCTCCCACACCATATATTCTTAGTACCTTCCACCGAGCATCTCTATCAACTCTGTCATATGCCTTTTCTAGATCCTTAAATGCTACATATAAATCCATTTGCTTTTCTAAGTATTTCTCACATACATTCTTCAAAGCGAACACCTGATCCACACATCCTCTACCACTTCTGAAACCACACTGCTCTTCCCCAATCTGATGCTCTGTACATGCCTTCAACCTCTCAATCAATACCCTCCCATATAATTTACCAGGAATACTCAACAAACTTATACCTCTGTAAATTGAGCACTCACTCTTATCCCCTTTGCCTTTATACAATGGCACTATGCACGCATTCCGCCAATCCTCAGGCACCTCACCATGAATCATACACACATTAAATAACCTTACCAACCAGTCAACAATACAGTCACCCCCTTTTTTAATAAATTCCACTGCAATACCATCCAAACCTGCTGCCTTGCCAGCTTTCATCTTCTGCAAAGCTCTTACTACCTCTTCTCTGTTTACCAAATCATTTTCCCTAACCCTCTCACTTTGCACACCACCTCGACCAAAACACCCTATATCTGCCACTCTATCATCAAACACATTCAACAAACCCTCAAGATACTCACTCTATCTCCTTCTCACATCACCACTACTTGTTATCACCTCCCATTAGCCCCCTTCACTGAAGTTCTCATTTGCTCCCTTGTCTTACGCACTTTATTTACCTCCTTCCAGAACATTTTTTTATTCTCCCTAAAATTTAATGATACTCTCTCACCCCAACTCTCATTTGCCCTTTTTTTCACCTCTTGCACCTTTCTCTTGACCTCCTACCTCTTTCTTTTATACATCTCCCACTTATTTGCATTTTTTCCCTGCAAAAATCGTCCAAATGCCTCTCTCTTCTGTTTTACTAATAATCTTACTTCTTCATCCCACCACTCACTACCCTTTCTAATCAACCCACCTCCCACGCTTCTCATGCCACAAGCATCTTTTGCGCAAGCCATCACTGCTTCCCTAAATACATCCCATTCCTCCCCCACTCCCCTTACCTCCTTTGTTCTCACCTTTTTCCATTCTGTACTCAGTCTCTCCTGGTACTTCCTCACACAAGCATATATATATATATATATATATATATATATATATATATATATATATATATATATATATATATATATATATATATATATATATATATATATATATATATATATATAATTACTCATATTTATTATACCTAGTCGCTGTTCCCCGCGTTAGCGAGGTAGCGCAAGGAAACAGACGAAAAAATGGCCCAACCTAACCACATTCACACGTATATACATAAACGCCCAAACAAGTGCATATACATACCTATACATTTCACCGTATATATACATATACATGCATAGACATATACATATGTACAGATGCACATGTATATATTCATGCTTGCTGCCTTCATCCAATCTCGTCGCCACCCCGCCATACATGAAATTTGTTTATCTCTTTATCTACAATTATCCCCGGAGCTCTTTTCAGGAGCTCTTACAGTTGTAAGACTGCGCTGCCTCCAGTTGCAGGAAAATGATGGATTCCTTGGGAGTGAGAGCGACTTTGAGGAGACTTAACTCCCGTCTCTTTGCTTCCATCGCTGACTTTAGCCGCCATCTCTCTAGATGCACAAATCACCTTGCTGTCAACCGGGAGTCATTCCTCCCCTGTGTTCGTCAAACAACAACATCCATCCAAGATATTATAGTTCCACTTCATCCCCTCCACTCACGAAATTTTCTCATATTATCTCAGTAATCCTCTTTCTTCTTCTTCTTCTTCTTCTTCTTCTTCTTCTTCTTCTTCTCCCTGCTCTTCTCCTCCTTTTCTTCTTCTTCTTCTCCCTGCTCTTCTCCTCCTTCTCTTCTTCTTTTTGTTCTTCTTCTTCTTCTTCTTCTTCTTCTTCTTCATCATCTTCTCCCTGCCCTTCTCCTTCTCTTCTTCTCCTTCTCTTCTTCTTCTTCTTCTTCTTCTTCTCTTCTTCTCTTCTTCTTCTTCTTCTTCTTCTTCTTCTTCTTCTTCTTCTTCTTCTTCTTCTTCTTCCTCTTCTTCTTGCTCTTCTCCTCCTTTTCTTCTTCTTCTTTTTCTTCTTCTTCTTCTTCTTCTTCGTTTTCAACTCTCTTCTTCCTCAATTTATTTCCCTCAGGTCTTTAGCTCGTTTCATCTTGTGTTTCATTCATTCCTGTTCCCTCACATGATGCATGTCGCCATACTTCTACCTACCGACCCTCTAGCTCACTCACCCGTTGACGAGAGAAACAAATATGTCCATCCACGGTCCAGGGAACGTCGAGGTAACACCTTGAGACAAACGCACCATGTGCTAAAGCCAACACCAGCAGGAAATGAAGTCATGAATTTTAAAAATCATTTAATTTTAGATACGAAGATCCCGGTGTGGTGGAGGAGAGGAGAGCCGAGGATCGATGGTGGCGCAAGATCCTCTCTCTCTCTCTCTCTCTCTCTCTCTCTCTCTCTCTCTCTCTCTCTCTCTCTCTCTCTCTCTCTCTCTCTCTCTCTCTCTCTCTCTCTCTCTCTCTCTCATACAGGTACAAATGCTCACATACATAAGAACACACAAACACAGACATGCTGACCGCAGTGGTGTTGCGGTTAGCGTTACTGACCATCACGTATGCACGGACACCGCCTGGTATTAAACCCGCACAGATTCGAATCCTGGTGGCGACAGCTGGTCCACAGTCCACTCAGCTGTTCATTCTTCCTTAAGGGTTAGTCGATGAAATGGGTACCTGGCATAAGCTAGTCTGTGTGTGTGTGTGTGTGTGTATGTGTGTATGTGTGTATGTGTGCGTGCTTACATATATTGGAGTAATATGGGACATATATATATCGTTAAAAGACGGTACAACACAATTGTAAAAGTCTCTCCCTAACACACAAATCATAATCACACACGCACACAAACGCACACACACACACACACACACACACACACACACACACACACACACACACACACACACACACAAGCACACACAATGAAAAGCATATGTGTACAATTTTATATGAAGCTGCCTACACACGCACAGTTAACCACAGGTGTGTGTGTGTGTGTGTGTGTGTGTGTGTGTGTGTGTGTGTGTGTGTGTGTGTGTGTGTGTGTGTGTTTGTGTTCACCTGTAGCAGGTGTTCTTGCTAGAACTCAACCAGCTCACATTTTTTCAGTACATGGTTCATCAAAAACTTATGCCCTCCTGAGAGACTGATGTTCCTGAGTGTATCATGTTCCAAGGCCAGCTCCCGGGTGGGTGGAGAAGTTGAGAGAGAGAGAGAGAGAGAGAGAGAGAGAGAGAGAGAGAGAGAGAGAGAGAGAGAGAGAGAGAGAGAGAGAGAGAGCAAGAGAGAGAGAGACTCTCTCCCTATTGAGTCAATCAAATATAGAGAACGCAATACGGGCGCGGGTTTATCTACAATTCAACACTATCTATGCAAAATGGATTGACTCGATGGTCTCTTGCCTGTGTCAGATATTCACGAGTCTTTGATTTCGTCGTCCTATCCTACAGCCGAGATTTTTTTTCTTTGTTTTTGTTTTGGAGAGGCAACAGGGTCCTCAGTATTGCTTGTGGAGGGCCAGGCTCTGAATTTTCGTAATTGAAACAGCATACTTGAAACACGAACAAATAAATCATTAGAATAAGTTAATGACCTTTCTTTTTGCTCTCTCTCTCTCTCTCTCTCTCTCTCTCTCTCTCTCTCTCTCTCTCTCTCTCTCTCTCTCTCTCTCTGATATATTTGATATCATTATCACAATTTTCATATTTCTCCTAAAACTTTCAAAAGTATGCATTATGACAGGTGTACTGCGCTAGTA
This sequence comes from Panulirus ornatus, assembly GCF_036320965.1. NCBI lineage: Eukaryota > Metazoa > Arthropoda > Malacostraca > Decapoda > Palinuridae > Panulirus > Panulirus ornatus. The sequence goes on along the minus strand of NC_092238.1, from coordinate 40,591,221 downwards.
ATGTACCTCTAATGAGGCAAAAATGTCGAATGGTTTTTGTCTTTGTAGTGCGGGATATATATATATATATATATATATATATATATATATATATATATATATATATATATATATATAGGGAGAAAGAATACTTCCCACGTACTCCCTGCGTGTCGTAGAAGGCGACTAAAAGGTAAGGGAGCGGGGGCTGGAAATCCTCCCCTCTCGTTTTTAATTTTCCAAAAGAAGGAACAGAGAATGGGTCCAAATAAGGATATTCCCTCAAAGGCTCAGTCCTCTGTTCTTAACGCTACCTCGCTAACGCGGAAAATAGCGAATAGCATGGAAAAAAGAGAGAAAGAAAAAGAAAAAAAAGAATATTTATTTATATATATATATATATATATATATATATATATATATATATATATATATATATATATATATATGTATATATATGTATATATAGTCATACATATATGTATGACTCATGGTGAGGTGCCTGAGGATTGGCGGAATGCGTGCATAGTGCCATTGTACAAAGGCAAAGGGGAAAAGAGTGAGTGCTCAAATTACAGAGGTATAAGTTTGTTGAGTATTCCTGGTAAATTATATGGGAGGGTATTGATTGAGAGGGTGAAGGCATGTACAGAGCATCAGATTGGGGAAGAGCAGTGTGGTTTCAGAAGTGGTAGAGGATGTGTGGATCAGGTGTTTGCTTTGAAGAATGTATGTGAGAAATACTTAGAAAAGCAAATGGATTTGTATGTAGCATTTATGGATCTGGAGAAGGCATATGATAGAGTTGATAGAGATGCTCTGTGGAAGGTGTTAAGAATATATGGTGTGGGAGGCAAGTTGTTAGAAGCAGTGAAAAGTTTTTATCGAGGATGTAAGGCATGTGTACGTGTAGGAAGAGAGGAAAGTGATTGGTTCTCAGTGAATGTAGGTTTGCGGCAGGGGTGTGTGATGTCTCCATGGTTGTTTAATTTGTTTATGGATGGGGTTGTTAGGGAGGTAAATGCAAGAGTCTTGGAAAGAGGGGCAAGTATGAAGTCTGTTGGGGATGAGAGAGCTTGGGAAGTGAGTCAGTTGTTGTTCGCTGATGATACAGCGCTGGTGGCGGATTCATGTGAGAAACTGCAGAAGCTGGTGACGGAGTTTGGTAAAGTGTGTGGAAGAAGAAAGTTAAGAGTAAATGTGAATAAGAGCAAAGTTATTAGGTACAGTAGGGTTGAGGGTCAAGTCAATTGGGTGGTGAGTTTGAATGGTGAAAAACTGGAGGAAGTGAAGTGTTTTAGATATCTGGGAGTGGATCTGTCAGCGGATGGAACCATGGAAGCGGAAGTGGATCATAGGGTGGGGGAGGGGGCAAAAATTTTGGGAGCCTTGAAAAATGTGTGGAAGTCGAGAACATTATCCCGGAAAGCAAAAATGGGTATGTTTGAAGGAATAGTAGTTCCAACAATGTTGTATGGTTGCGAGGCGTGGGCTATGGATAGAGTTGTGCGCAGGAGGATGGATGTGCTGGAAATGAGATGTTTGAGGACAATGTGTGGTGTGAGGTGGTTTGATCGAGTAAGTAACGTAAGGGTAAGAGAGATGTGTGGAAATAAAAAGAGCGTGGTTGAGAGAGCAGAAGAGGGTGTTTTGAAATGGTTTGGGCACATGGAGAGAATGAGTGAGGAAAGATTGACCAAGAGGATATATGTGTCGGAGGTGGAGGGAACGAGGAGAAGAGGGAGACCAAATTGGAGGTGGAAAGATGGAGTGAAAAGGATTTTGTGTGATCGGGGCCTGAACATGCAGGAGGGTGAAAGGAGGGCAAGGAATAGAGTGAATTGGAGCGATGTGGTATACAGGGGTTGACGTGCTGTCAGTGGATTGAATCAAGGCATGTGAAGCGTCCGGGGTAAACCATGGAAAGCTGTGTAGGTATGTATATTTCCGTGTGTGGACGTGTGTATGTACATGTGTATGGGGGGGGGGTTGGGCCATTTCTTTCGTCTGTTTCCTTGCGCTACCTCGCAAACGCGGGAGACAGCGACAAAGTATAAAAAAAAAAAAAAAATATATATATATATATATATATATATATATATATATATATATATATATATATATATATATATATATATATATATATATATATATATTCCTATGACTCCACGGGGAAAATGAAACACCATAAGTTCCCAAGTGCACTTTCGTGTAATAATCACATCATTATGGGAGACACAAGAGAGAAATATAAGTCAGTTGATATACATCGAAGAGACGAAGCTAGGACGCCATTTGGTAAACATGCGATTGTGCAAGGTGTATAGTGTCACATGTATGCTTCATTTGCGTCATGCACAGTGTTTCTTCAATGTCAGGTGTGTTAGATGTCTGTGTTGGTTCATACCTGTTAGGTATAAGGTACTGGCTAGTGATGGTCCATGTCAGGTGTTACATGCCATATGTGTGATCTATTTACATTGTTAGGAGTGTTATGTGCTATATGCATTGGGTGATGTTGAAAAGTCCCGTGTCTTTCATGGTTCAGGTGTTTTATATGTGGTGGAGTTGTGGGGTGCATGAGTTACGTAAATCACTATGTATATGACAGGTGGGTCATAAGACAATTAGAATATGCTTGATTTATGACATTCCATGTGTGTCACACGTAAACTAGCCCACAAAGGTAGTATTACAAGAGTTATGTCACATGTGTCACTCAAGTTAGATATGTTACGTGCTAGATATCACACGTGTTACATCTGATGAGTTACGAATCTATCAGATTTGTCACATATGCTTTGATGACCAGATGGTCACAAATATCAGGTGACCAACTGAGTGTAGAATCTTTCTGTGTCACTTGGGTTACGAATCGCATATGTCATATCACGTGTGCAATGCTCACAAAGTGTAGCGCCTGCGTTATATGTGTATGGTAGATAGTTTGTCACGTTACGCCATTGGTTCTGCCGATACAAAGCAGAGGGAAATATTTTCTTGTTACCCTCATCGTAGAACCAAACGAAAGCATAAACCAGCAGTGTAATTCTTCTGAGGTACAAAGTCATACAACGTTTCGTAGCTCATGTCACATCCCCACGTTTATGAACAAAAGTTAAGGATGAAAAGGAAACATTATTGACCAATGAAAGATGAATGCCGCAGGCGGCTACTCCCTTGCCTGACCTTTCATAGGTCAAACAAGGGAGTAGCCACAGTTCATCTCTCATTGGTCAGTTATCTTTCTTAATTTCCACTGGTTCCTGCTTAAGTTGGTTATACCCCTGTTATGAACTTTGGCCAACTTATTGGTTATAGTCAACCCATACAGTATAATAGAATTGTTGAAAATGTTGAGAACATCAGAAAGAAACTGATAAATGCTGAATTAGTAGTTATATTCGATGATATATATTTCAGAGATCTCTTGGTTAGATAAACACACACACACACACACACACACACACACACACCCAAGGGTTGACATGCTATTTTTGGTTTAAGGTTCGTCATATGTATTCGGAGTCAGGTGAGTGAAGGTTGTAAGATATTCTCTTACTGATAGGCGTCTGGGAACCTTATGAAGCGTCTCCGACTCAACACGTCTTCATAAGCATCACTTCATCCCACCGCTACAGAGATCCGACATCAAGTCCCACACGTTTCTTGCTCAGTTTTAAAACTTCTACGTTGTACTGGCCACGCGCCTCGTTGTACCGTGTTTTGTCATAGTGCACTGCGTCGGTTGTATCTCTTGTTGTCATAGTGCACTGCGTCGGTTGTATCTCCTGTTGTCACAGTGCACTGCGTCGGTTGTATCTCTTGTTGTCATAGTGCACTGCGTCGGTTGTATCTCTTGTTGTCACAATGCACTGCGTCGGTTGTATCTCTTGTTGTCACAGTGCACTGCGTCGGTTGTATCTCTTGTTGTCACAATGCACTGCGTCGGTTGTATCTCTTGTTGTCACAGTGCACTGCGTCGGTTGTATCTCTTGTTGTCACAATGCACTGCGTCGGTTGTATCTCTTGTTGTCACAGTGCACTGCGTCGGTTGTATCTCCTGTTGTCACAGTGCACTGCGTCGGTTGTATCTCTTGTTGTCATAGTGCACTGCGTCGGTTGTATCTCCTGTTGTCACAATGCACTGCGTCGGTTGTATCTCCTGTTGTGACAGTGCACTGCGTTGGTTGTATCTCCTGTTGTCACAGTGCACTGCGTCGGTTGTATCTCCTGTTGTCACAATGCACTGCGTCGGTTGTATCTCCTGTTGTCACAGGAGTCTCGGGTGTCAAGTGTATCAGGTAAATGACATTCGTCAGGTGTCACGTGTGACTGACAACATGGGAATGTGTTTTGATCATCTCTTGTTACGGTCGAACCAATAATTCAAATATTGCATAACTCTGCACTTTTGATTGACTTACGCATATACGAATGCACTTTTATTTGTATCACTGCATAGAGTTTCTGCATTTATAAGCCTTGTGCGAATTTTGGCGGCTTGTGAGGGACGAAATTGCGAAATTACGTATCAAAATAAGAGTAAGTATCTGGTGCGGAGAATGGGTATGATGAATCTCCGAGGTAGGGTGAACGTGATGGGCCTTACCTAACCTAGGGTCGCGTGCCTGTGAGATAGTGGTAGGAGGAGGAGGAGGGCAGAGACAGGTCAAAGATCAAGTGCAGGGGTAAGGGAGGAGGCGTCCAGCTCCCTACCACAAAATCCTGAGAGTCCAACCCGGCATATCACAGGCTAACTCCATCATAGGCTAATCGACTTAAACCTGCCTGACGAAGTTCTACGCAGTTTGGTGAGGCGCCCAGTTGGTGTTGCGTCCGTCTGATGTTTGAAGAATTTTGTTTAATCCTTAAGGCGTATGACAATCAGTCTAGCCTTCGAGATTACGGCACTAACTGTCGCTGTCTATAACTAAGCCATATAGCATGTTCTCAAATCTATTCTATAAATACCGGTGGTTCTGACGTGCAAATTACTGAACCTGTAATTGTTTATGTTGCACAGGTATTCATTTCTTGAATAATCGTGTGGGACATCAACTGTAGAGAGAGAGAGAGGACGTTAGTGTTATTTGATACAAAGATGCGTACTTATTAATAACTTCAGTGTTACAGGACGTTGCAAAAGAAAAAAAAAATATTCATAATATCTACGATATACAGAAATACATAAGGCGTGATTCTAAAGAAAACGGGAAGTAAAAAAAATCTGTTTTGAGAATTTCATCAAAGGAAGAACTTTAAAGCATTTCTCTTCCCCCCCCCCCCCCCCTCTCTCTCTCTCTCTCTCTCTCTCTCTCTCTCTCTCTCTCTCTCTCTCTCTCTCTCTCTCTCTCTCTCTCTCTCTCTCTCTCTCTCTCTCGTCGTCTGCTCGTAAGACGCGTTCTGCTCTGCAACCGTAAATATAAGAGCAGTATTTTTCAGTTGCAAGATCAGATGCGTTATCAAATGCTTTTCTCAGCTGTATCTGTAATAATGTGGAACCTGTTTGAAAAGGTACTCGGTTTCTTCATGCAAGATGTTAAATATTTGACACACACACACACACACACACACACACACACACACACACACACACACACACACACACACACACATGAGAGAGAAATATAACAGTCAGTTGATATACAACGAAGAGACGAAGCTAGGACGCCATTTGGTAAACATGCGAGTGTCCAAGACAGACAACGAGCGTTCATAAACTTATCATTTTACAAATTTTATCAACAATAAAGTTATCTAATTTGTATAGACCATCACTAATAATAAGATTATAATTCTTTGTGTATTTAATGATAGAAGATTCAATGATACTTCTCGTGGTAATAGAGTTAGAGTTAATAACTGAGATGGCATTACTCCAGTCAATACAATGATCATTGTTTCTGACGCGATTAAACAAGGCATTTTATTCGTGTCCCGTTCTTATACTATAGTTATGTTGCTTAAGTCTAACAGAAAGATCCTTACCAGTCTGACCAACAAAAAACCTATCACAATTTCTACGTGGCACTTTATAGATGCACCCAGGAGAATTTTCTGGTGAATTCCTGATTAAGATATTCTTCATAGTATTATTGTTGCTGAAAGCAACATTTACATTAAAGGATTTAAGCAACATGGGAAGTGAAGTAAAATTATTATCAAAAGGGAGAACTTAAAAGATTCTTTGGTTTCAATGGGAGGTTTGGGCTCAACCCTATAAAATGATTTCTTTGCTAACTTTAGGGATTTATCAATGACAGATCTAGGGTACTTTAACTTAGATCCAATAGAATATATCTTCTCAAACTCATCATCAATATACTCTGGACTGCAAATACGTAATGCCCTAAGGAACATAGATTGAAATGATGATAAATGTTGAGATGAGTAATAATGGATATATGAGCATACATTGGTAGGTTTTCTGTATATGCTAAACTTAAGCTTGTTTCTTTGCCTATGGGTCTTGCAATCTAAAAATGGTAACATACCATTATTTTCATTTTCTACAGTAAATTTGATGGAAGGTATTAAATTGTTAAGTAAGGGGAGAAATATTTGTAAATTTTCATTTGTTGGCCAAACAAAAAGAACATCATCTACATATCTCAATCAAATTGCATTATAAGGTAAAATATCCTTTAGTAACTTTGTTTCAAAAAATTTCATATAAAGATTACTTAGTACAGGTGAAAGAAGGTTACCCATTGCCATATATGTATATTTATATATATATTTATATATATATATATATATATATATATATATATATATATATATATATATATATTTTTTTTTTTTTTTTTTTCTTTTCTTCTTTTAAACTATTCACCATTTCCCGCGTTAGCGAGGTAGCGTTAGGAACTGAGGACTGGGCCTTTTTTGGAATATCCTCACCTATATATATATATATATATATATATATATATATATATATATATATATATATATATATATATATATATATATATATATATGTATATTTACAAATATATATCTATATATATATATATATATATATATATATATATATATATATATATATATATATATATATATATATATATATATATATATATATCATCATCAACAGTAGGCTGATAATGACAATTATATCGGTATCTATGAGTCTTCCGTTGACCAAGAGAACCTCTTTGTTGTGTCGTAATGAACAGTTCCACCGATTCCTCCTAAATCCAGCACCAGAACACCACTGACCTTGTGCTCTCAGGTTCCCTAGATCAGCTAACAAGCACTGGGACGTGTCCTGGGTGTTAACAGACAACAGGCATCAAGTTACGATTTTGAGGAGACTTGATATATCTGTTAGGTTAGGTTAGCTTACGTTATGGTAGTATGGCCTCTGCGTTCAATTATGTAGCAGCGAAACAACCTTATATAGAAATTTGCTGGCCGCTACCAATCGCCTGGCTTAATAGCGTGTTGCATATGAATGCTGGCGGCGGGAAAACGTCCGTGGTGGCCTGTTGTGCCAGATACCAGCATTTAGATGCAACAGGCTGTTTCGCTAAGATAGTCGGGGGGGGGAGGGGGGCAGCTTTGCTTCTTTCAGCTCCCATGTGCACTTATCCGACCAGTTGGCCGCTCGATATTCATCGCATGGTTGCCGGCATAATAACATGTCATAGAACTTTAGTTGATATTTATTCTTTTTTTTTTTCTAAATTCGTTTGTTTTTAGTGTCGCTTGCTATAAGTTCCCACGACTGTATCTTTTCGTTGAGTCTAGTCTGGTCTCTTCTCTTTCTACATCTTCTTTTCCCAAGTGTTCAGATTTTTTTTTCGATTTGGTGCATTGTTTTTGATATCCTCAACTTCCATGCTGCTTTTTGAGAAGATGTGATCTTGTGATGGTGCATCAGTCCCTCTGATCTTAGTGTGCTCAGTAACATGCAGGTATGGAGAAATTTACAGTACACACTGCAAGTAGTTTTATCAACATGACTCCTTCCTCCGCGTTAATCCAAAATCGCCCACAGTCAGTTCCTTTATCACTGAAATCCTACTTCAATTGGGTTTTCCCATCTCGGGGCAGAGCTTGTTTCACGTACTATCCTTATCGTTCCTCCGTTATTATGTATATTATTTGTGGCTAAAATTCTTTGAAGGATTATACCGTATTTCAACCCCATTATGCACTGCTTTCCTCCCCTTATCTTCCCCATTATGTACTGTCTGAACGGATCATCTACCAGTATTTACTGAATTAACCTTTGTCTGTTATCAAGCGGGAAAGTCCTCCTTTCTCTTCTCTTTACTTCCATGCTGCCACAAACCCTTCTCGACGGAACATAAAGTGCATTTTCCCTCGTGCGATTCTTCAGTTCTCTAACGCTTATTATCAATCCATATGTATTTGTACAGATCACTTTCAGTCTGACATTTACATGGCTCAAGATTCTTCAGTTGTGTGTGTGTGTGTGTGTGTGTGTGTATGTGTGTGTGTGTGTGTGTTTTAAGGGACTCCATTCATAAGGGGTAACACTGCGGCTAAGAGGTTGGCTTTGGCAAGACCATATCATCGTCAGTCCCAAAGGAGACCACCATCTTACTTTGCTCCATCTTGAAACTTATTCCGGAAGCTGTAGGGGCTTACATTATGATTATATATATATATATATATATATATATATATATATATATATATATATATATATATATATATATATATATATATATATATTATTATCATTATTATTATTATACTTTGTCGCTGTCTCCCGCGTTAGCGAGGTAGCGCAAGGAAACAGACGGAAGAATGGCCCAACCCACCCACATACACATGTATATACATACACGTCCACACACGCACAGATACATACCTATACATCTCAACGTATACATATATATACACACACACACAGACATATACATATATACACATGTCCATAATTCATACTGTCTGCCCTTATTCATTCTCGTCGCCACCCCGCCACACATGAAATGACAACCCCCTCCCCCCGCATGTGCGCGAAGTAGCGCTAGGAAGAGACAACAAAGGCCACATGCGTTCACACTCAGTCTCCAGGTGCCATGTGTAATGCAACGAAACCACAGCTCCATTTCCACATCCAGGCCCCACAAAACTTTCCATGGTTTACCTCAGACGCTTTACATGCCCTGGTTCAATCCATTGACAGCACGTCGACCCCAGTATACCACATCGTTCCAATTCACTCTATTCCTTGCACACCTTTCACCCTCCTGCATGTTCAGGCCCCGATCACTCAAAATCTTTTTTACTCCATCATTCCACCTCCAATTTGGTCTCCCACTTCTCCTTCTTCCCTCCACCTCTGACACATATATCTTCTTTGTCAATCTTTCCTCACTCATTCTCTCCATGTGACCAAGCAATTTCTAAACACCCTCTTCTGCTCTCCCAACCACACTCTTTTTATTACCACACATCTCTCTTACCCTTTCATTACTTACTCGATCTAACCACCTCACACCACATATTGTCCTCAAGCATCTCATTTCCAGCACATCCACCCTCCTCCGCACAACCCTATCTATAGTCCACGCTCCGCAACCATATAACATTGTTGGAACCACTATTCCTTCAAACATACCCATTTTTGCTTTCCAAGATAACGTTCTCGACTTCCACACATTTTTCAACGCTCCCAGAACTTTCGCCCCCTCCCCCACCCTGTGATTCACTTCCGCTTCCAAGGTTCCATCCGCTGCCAAATCCACTCCAAGATATCTAAAACACTTCACTTCTTCCAGTTTTTCTCCATTCAAACTTACCTCCCAATTGACTTATCCCTCAACCCTACTGTACCTAATAACCTTGCTCTTATTCACATTTACTCTCAGCTGTCTTCTTTCCCTCACTTTACCAAACTCAGTCACCAACTTTTGCAGTTTCTCACCCGAATCAGCCACCAGCGTTGTATCATCAGCGAACAACAACTGACTCACTTCCCAACCTCTCTCATCCACAACAGCCTGAATACTTGCCCCTCTTTCCAAAACTCTTGCATTCACCTCCCTAATAACCCCATCCATAAACAAATTAAACAACCATGGAGACATCACGCACCTCTGCCGCAAACCAACGTTCACTGAGAACAAATCACTTTCCTCTCTTCCTACACGTACACATGCCTTACATCCTGGACAAAAACTTTTCACTACTTCTAACAACTTACCTCCCACACCATATATTCTTAATACCTTCCACAGAGCATCTCTATCAACTCTATCATATGCCTTCTCCAGATCCATAAATGCTACATACAAATCCATTTGCTTTTCAAAGTATTTCTAACATACATTCTTCAAAGCAAACACCTGATCCACACATCCTCCACCACTTCTGAAACCACACTGCTCTTTCCTAATCTGATGCTCTGTACATGCCTTCAACCTCTCAATCAATACCCTCCCATATAATTTTCCAGGAATACTCAACATACTTATACCTCTGTAATTTGAGCACTCACTCTTATTCCCTTTGCCTTTGTACAATGGCACTATGCAAGCATTCCACCAGTCCTCAGGCAACTCCCCATGAGTCATACACACATCACCAACCAGTCAACAGTACAGCCACCCCTTTTTTTAATAAATTCCACTGCAATACCATCCAAACCCGCTGCCTTGCCGGCTTTCATCTTCCGCAAAGCTTTTAGTACCTCTTCTCTGTTTACCAAATTATTCTCCCTAACCCTCTCACTTTGCACACCACCTCGACCGAAACACCCTACATCTGCCACTCTATCATCAAACACATTGTTCAACATACCGTCAAAATACTCACTCCATCTCCTTCTCACATCACCACTACTGATGTTTCCTTAGTCGAAAATTATACCGAAATTGTTTTGAATTTCTTTTGTTATTCTATGAGCTTATGTTGTGAATAAAATCAGTGATATTTCCTTTATTGTATTAGCATCTCCATAAGCAATATAAAGTCAGTGCTTATTGTAACAGTACATTAAATTGCAAGAGCAAATCACACCACTTAGTTCGCTGATTACAGCTGCTTCGATATTACCTGAGATTTGCTGGAGCAGTGGTGTTGGGCGTCCGTGCTTTGGCTGCTCTTTAAGGTTAGGAGATCAGAGGGCACAAAGGCATGCTTGTATATCCCTCCCAGAGGCTATATTCCCTTTCGGAGCATCTGCGTTCGGTGGGGCTGTGTGGTAATAGATGGGTGATCTGAATGCTGCTAACGCGAGGAATGCTTCATCTGTTTGGGACACAAGTGCAATAGGTGTGTGTTGGTATGTGAGCATTACTGTGTGCTGAGCCCCTGGAATGGCAGTGGCAGTGCTGTGAAACGTGAGGCGGGCCAGACACGGATCCATGTGTCCATATCACATTTTGCGGTAGGAATCGGATGGTTAACACAGGCCCATAGATTTATTTTTCCTGTTGTCTCCTTTTATTCTCCTATCAATCTCAAGTTGATATTGACCACTTGAGACACCAACAGAAGCGCTGGCAGGACGATGAGGGTCATTAGTAAACTTTTCGCAGTCATGAGCCTCTGTCTGAAGGATGTGAAGCGAGCTGGAGGCGGATTGCAGCTAATGGTGATGAGGTTTTGCGCGGAGCCGTCCAAAGTTCACTGATGGTAATAATGATGATGGCAGTAAAGGCCATGATGATGTAATGATATCGAAGCTGCTGTTGCTGCTACTGCCGCTGCTCTTGCCGCTCCTCCTGCTGCTGTTGCTGCTGCTACTACTGCTACAGAAGCCAACAATGTAAAAGGAAAGCATAAATGGAGAAAGCTTGAAACAAAATGTTGAGGGATTACCACTGATACTGTGCGAGTGAATGTGCTGAGATGAGTGATGATGACCACATGGATGGTAATGATGAGTAAATGAAAGTTCATGATATATCTCATAGATCCTTACAGGCATTCATGTAACGACTTGAATGGATACTTAGGTAGAATATATCTATCACCCTTTATGTGTGTCTGTAAAGATATGTTTTCCTATATCTGTATCTAAGAAAATCTATCTCCCTATATCTCTATCTATCTCTCTTTTTATTCATTAATCAGGCGACCAGTAGACCCCAAACATGGGTCTCCTGCAGCTTCAGTGTTGTGCTACAGTCATAAGTAGGTTAACGATGGACGCCATTACAGTGAGAAGTCCGTCAATGAGATTGTGCTCCTACTCGTCCAACGACGCCTATGCCGAAGGAGACATTAAATTCGAGGTTTAACAACAGACAAACAGATGTATATTCTATATATCTATCTTTCTATGTATCTCCCCATCTATGTACCTATCTATCCATCTATCTGTCTATCTGTCTATCTATAAGTGAATATTAACATTCATTTGGTATGGCTAGATTATTCCATTAATAGCTGACAATTCAGAAAGGGTAAGAGTAATTGCTTTAACATATATTTGAGTGCCTCTAACACAGTGGGGAACTAACACCAGCGCAATAGTCATGACCAGAGTGAAATAAATTTACCATTTTCACTTACAAGCCTGTAGTATAGTAAGTCATTATATTTTGAGGCAGAGAGGACAGTATTGCGAGCTATGAATTCCGTCAAAAAGAATCTCCGGTGACGGAGGTATACATACCTTTTCGTTAAAAGGAATACCTTCAAAGTGCTGTTTAGGTGATCTTTTGGCTGCTCAAAAATGGGTCTTGGAAATATTGGTATGCCTATAGGGATATCACCAGACGCTTTCTGTAAATTTCACGTATCTACCAGACGTAGTTTTTCAGACACTATAGTGTTGTGTTCATAACGGTGACTACATTGGAATATCCTTTTATCTCTACGGCAAGCACAGCACAATTAGCATCATCGTAGATATATTTCACATAATTCAAAGAATAGAAAGTATATATATATAAACATATATATATATATATATATATATATATATATATATATATATATATATATATATATATATATATATATATATTATATATATGTGTATATAAATATAAATATTTATTTATTTATTATTTATTTATTTTGCTTTGTCGCTGTCTCCCGCGTTAGCGAGGTAGTGCAAGGAAACAGACGAAAGAATGGACCAACCCACCCACATACACATGTATATACATACACGTCCACACACGCAAATATACATACCTATACATCTCAACGTATACATATATATATAGGTTTGCGGCAAGGGTGTGTCATGTCTCCATGGTTGTTTAATTTGTATATGGATGGGTTTGTTAGGGAGGTGAATGCAAGAGTTTTGGAAAAGGGGGGCAAGTATGAAGTCTGTTGTGGATGAGAGAGCTTGGGAAGTGAGTCAGTTGTTCGCTGATGATACAGCGCTGGTAGCTGATTCATGTGAGAAACTGCAGAAGCTGGTGACTCAGTTTGGTAAAGTGTGTGAAAGAAGAAAGTTGAGAGTAAATGTGAATAAGAGCAAGGTTATTAGGTACAGTAGGATTGAGGGTCATGTAATTTGGGAGGTAAGTTTGAATGGAGAAAAACTGGAGGAAGTGAAGTGTTTTAGATATCTGGGAGTGGATCTGGCAGCGGATGGAACCATGGAAGCGGAAATGAGTCATAAGGGGGGGAAGGGGCAAAAATTTTGGGAGCGTTGAAGAATGTGTGGAAGTCGAGAACATTACCTCGGAAAGCAAAAATGGGTATGTTTGAAGGAATAGTGGTTCCAACAATGTTATATGGTTGCGAGGCGTGGGCTATGGATAGAGTTGTGCGCAGGAGATTGGGTGTGCTGGAAATGAGATGTTTGAGGACAATATGTAGTGTGAGGTGGTTTGATCGAGTAAGTAATAATAGGGTAAGAGAGATGTGCGGTAATAAATAGGGTGTGGTTGAGAGAGCAGAAGAGGGTGTTGTGAAATGGTTTGGTCACGTGGAGAGAATGAGTGAGGAGAGATTGACAAAGAGGATATATGTGTCAGAGGTAGAGGGAACGAGAAGTGGGAGACCAAATTGCAGGTGGAAGGATGGAGTGAAAAAGATTTTGAGTGATCGGGGCCTTGGTTGTTTATGAAGGTGCGCGTTCATATGCACTTTATTCGTATTCATATACCTCCGCGTTGTACGGTTAGGTTCGGTAAAACGCTATCAGCTGGCTATGTGCGTCTGTTCGTAAACAACCAAGTATAGACCCCGTTGCTCACCATTGTGAGACGAAGGGTACTTGAGTACTCAGTATTTCGAATAGTTGTTTCCAATTATACAGTCCCATAGCCTAGCGGTTAGCATGCCTGCCTCTTGCACAGGGGTCCCACGTTCGATCCTGGCTGTTGGAGGTTTGTATGTTCTATGAAGGTGCGCGTTCATATGCACTTTATTCGTATTCATATACCTCCGCGTTGTACAGTTAGGTTCGGTAAAACGCTATCAGCTGGCTATGTGCCTCTGTTCGGAAACAACCAAGTATAGACCCCGTTGCTCACCATTGTGAGATGAAGGGTATTCGAGTACTCAGTATTTCGAATAGTTGTTTCCTATTATACAGTCCCATAGCCAAGCGGTTAGCATGCCTGCCTCTTGCACAGGGGTCCCAGGTTCGATCCTGGCTGTTAGAGGTTTGTATGTTCTATGAAGGTGCGCGTTCATATGCTCTTTATTCGTATATATATATATATATATATATATTATTTTTTTTTATTATATTTTGTCGCTGTCTCCCGCGTTTGCGAGGTAGCGCAAGGAAACAGACGAAGGAAATGGCCCAACCCACCCCCATACACATGTATATACATACGTCCACATCCGCAAATATACATACCTACACAGCTTTCCATGGTTTACCCCAGACGCTTCACATGCCTTGATTCAATCCACTGACAGCACGTCAACCCCGGTATACCACATCGCTCCAATTCACTCTATTCCTTGCCCTCCTTTCACCCTCCTGCATGTTCAGGCCCCGATCACACAAAATCTTTTTCACTCCATCCTTCCACCTCCAATTTGGTCTCCCTCTTCTCCTCGTTCCCTCCACCTCCGACACATATATCCTCTTGGTCAATCTTTCCTCACTCATTCTCTCCATGTGCCCAAACCACTTCAAAACACCCTCTTCTGCTCTCTCAACCACGCTCTTTTTATTTCCACACATCTCTCTTACCCTTACGTTACTCACTCGATCAAACCACCTCACACCACACATTGTCCTCAAACATCTCATTTCCAGCACATCCATCCTCCTGCGCACAACTCTATCCATAGCCCACGCCTCGCAACCATACAACATTGTTGGAACCACTATTCCTTCAAACATACCCATTTTTGCTTTCCGAGATAATGTTCTCGACTTCCACACATTCTTCAAGGCCCCCAGAATTTTCGCCCCCTCCCCCACCCTATGATCCACATCCGCTTCCATGGTTCCATCCGCTGCCAGATCCACTCCCAGATATCTAAAACACTTCACTTCCTCCAGTTTTTCTCCATTCAAACTCACCTCCCAATTGACTTGACCCTCAACCCTACTGTACCTAATAACCTTGCTCTTATTCACATTTACTCTTAACTTTCTTCTTCCACACACTTTACCAAACTGAGTCACCAGCTTCTGCAGTTTCTCACATGAATCAGCCACCAGCGCTGTATCATCAGCGAACAACAACTGACTCACTTCTCAAGCTCTCTCATCCCCAACAGACTTCATACTTGCCCCTCTTTCCAAAACTCTTGCATTTACCTCCCTAACAACCCCATCCATAAACAAATTAAACAACCATGGAGACATCACACACCCCTGCCGCAAACCTACATTCACTGATAACCAATCACTTTCCTCTCTTCCTACACGTACACATGCCTTACATCCTCGATAAAAACTTTTCACTGCTTCTAACAACTTTCCTCCCACACCATATATTCTTAATACCTTCCACAGAGCATCTCTATCAACTCTATCATATGCCTTCTCCAAATCCATAAATGCTACATACAAATCCATTTGCTTTTCTAAGTATTTCTCACATACATTCTTCAAAGCAAACACCTGATCCACACATCCTCTACCACTTCTGAAACCACACTGCTCTTCCCCAATCTGATGCTCTGTACATGCCTTCACCCTCTCAATCAATACCCTCCCATATAATTTACCAGGAATACTCAACAAACTTATACCTCTGTAATCTGAGCACTCACTCTTATCCCCTTTGCCTTTGTACAATGGCACTATGCACGCATTCCGCCAATCCTCAGGCACCTCACCATGAGTCATACATACATTAAATAACCTTACCAACCAGTCAACAATACAGTCACCCCCTTTTTTAATAAATTCCACTGCAATACCATCCAAACCAGCTGCCTTGCCGGCTTTCATCTTCCGCAAAGCTTCCACTACCTCTTCTCTGTTTACCAAATCGTTTTCCCTAACCCTCTCACTTTGCACACCACCTCGACCAAAAGACCCTATATCTGCCACTCTATCATCAAACACATTCAACAAACCTTCAAAATACTCACTCCATCTCCTTCTCACCTCACCACTACTTGTTATCACCTCCCCATTTGCGCCCTTCACTGAAGTTCCCATTTGCTCCCTTGTCTTACGCACTTTATTTACCTCCTTCCAGAACATCTTTTTATTCTCCCTAAAATTTAATGATACTCTCTCACCCCAACTCTCATTTGCCCTTTTTTTCACCTCTTGCACCTTTCTCTTGACCTCCTGTCTCTTTCTTTTATACATCTCCCACTCAATTGCATTTTTTCCCTGCAAAAATCGTCCAAATGCCTCTCTCTTCTCTTTCACTAATACTCTTACTTCTTCATCCCACCACTCACTACCCTTTCTAATCAACCCACCTCCCACTCTTCTCATGCCACAAGCATCTTTTATCGCAATCCATCACTGATTCCCTAAATACATCCCATTCCTCCTCCACTCCCCTTACTTCCATTGATCTCACCTTTTTCCATTCTGTACTCAGTCTCTCCTGGTACTTCCTCACACAGGTCTCCTTCCCAAGCTCACTTACTCTCACCACCCTCTTCACCCCAACATTCACTCTTCTTTTCTGAAAACCCATACAAATCTTCACCTTAGCCTCCACAAGATAATGATCAGACATCCCTCCAGTTGCACCTCTCAGCACATTAACATCCAAAAGTCTGTCTTTCGCACGCCTGTCAATTAACACGTAATCCAATAACGCTCTCTGGCCATCTCTCCTACTTACATAAGTATACTTATGTATATCTCACTTTTTAAACCAGGTATTCCCAATCATCAGTCCTTTTTCAGCACATAAATCTACAAGCTCTTCACCATTTCCATTTACAACAGTGAACACCCCATGTATACTAATTATTCCCTCAACTGCCACATTACTCACCTTTGCATTCAAATCACCCATCACTATAACCCGGTCTCGTGCATCAAAACCACTAACACACTCATTCAGCTGCTCCCAAAACACTTGCCTCTCATGATCTTTCTTCTCATGCCCAGGTGCATATGCACCAATAATCACCCACCTCTCTCCATCAACTTTCAGTTTTACCCATATTAATCGAGAATTTACTTTCTTACATTCTATCACATACTCCCACAACTCCTGTTTCAGGAGTATTGCTACTCCTTCCCTTGCTCTTGTCCTCTCACTAACCCCTGACTTTACTCCCCAGACATTCCCAAACCACTCTTCCCCTTTACCCTTGAGCTTCGTTTCACTCAGAGCCAAAACATCCAGGTTCCTTTCCTCAAACATACTACCTATCTCTCCTTTTTTCACATCTTGGTTACATCCACACACATTTAGGCACCCCACTCTGAGCCTTCGAGGAGGATGAGCACTCCCCGCGTGACTCCTTCTTCTGTTTCCCATTTTAGAAAGTTAATACAAGGAGGGGAGGATTTCTGGCCCCCCGCTCCCGTCCCCTCTAGTCGCTTTCTACGACACGCGAGGAATACGTGGGAATTATTCTTTCACCCCTATCCCCAGGGATAATATACATATATATATACATATACACATACACACACACACACACATACACATGCACATATACACACACACACACATACATATATATACATATGAAAAATGCAAGAAACAATTTAGAAAACTGAAACTTCTAGCTTGAAATGAATGAAAAAATGAATGTCACATAATGGTTCAACCTCTATATATATATATATATATATATATATATATATATATATATATATGGTGACGGAGTTTGGTAAAGTGTTTGGAAGAAGAAAGTTAAGAGTAAATGTGAATAAGAGCAAGGTTATTAGGTACAGTAGGGTTGAGGGTCAAGTCAATTGGGAGGTGAGTTTGAATGGTGAAAAACTGGAGGAAGTGAAGTGTTTTAGATATCTGGGAGTGGATCTGTCAGCGGATGGAACCATGGAAGCGGAAGTGGATCATAGGGTGGGGGAGGGGGCGAAAATTTTGGGAGCCTTGAAAAATGTGTGGAAGTCGAGAACATTATCCCGGAAAGCAAAAATGGGTATGTTTGAAGGAATAGTAGTTCCAACAATGTTGTATGGTTGCGAGGCGTGGGCTATGGATAGAGTTGTGCGCAGGAGGATGGATGTGCTGGAAATGAGATGTTTGAGGACAATGTGTGGTGTGAGGTGGTTTGATCGAGTAAGTAACGTAAGGGTAAGAGAGATGTGTGGAAATAAAAAGAGCGTGGTTGAGAGAGCAGAAGAGGGTGTTTTAAAATGGTTTGGGCACATGGAGAGAATGAGTGAGGAAAGATTGACCAAGAGGATATATGTGTCGGAGGTGGAGGGAACGAGGAGAAGAGGGAGACCAAATTGGAGGTGGAAAGATGGAGTGAAAAAGATTTTGTGTGATCGGGGCCTGAACATGCAGGAGGGTGAAAGGAGGGCAAGGAATAGAGTGAATTGGAGCGATGTGGTATACAGGGGTTGACGTGCTGTCAGTGGATTGAATCAAGGCATGTGAAGCGTCCGGGGTAAACCATGGAAAGCTGTGTAGGTATGTATATTTGTGTGTGTGGACGTGTGTATGTACATGTGTATGGGGGGGGGTTGGGCCATTTCTTTCGTCTGTTTCCTTGCGCTACCTCGCAAACGCGGGAGACAGCGACAAAGTATAAAAAAAAAAAAAAAAAAAAAAAATATATATATATATATATATATATATATATATATATATATATATATATATATATATATATATATATATATATATATATATATATATCAACTAACTGTTATATTTCCCTCTTGTGTCTGCCCTGATGATGTGATCATTACACGAAAGTGCACTTTGGAAATTTTCGTGTTTCATTTTCCCAAAGAAAGACAGAGAAGGGGGCCAGATGAGGATATTCTCTCAAAGGCCCAGTCCTCTGTTCTTAACGCTACCTCGCTAACGCGGGAAATGGCGAATAGTATGAAAGAAAAAGAAATATATATATATATATATATATATATATATATATATATATATATATATATATATATATATATATATATATATATATATATATATATATATATGAAACAGGAGTTGTGGGAGTATATGATAGAATGTAAGAAAGTAAATTCTCGATTGCTATAGGTAAAACTGAAAGTTGATGGAGAGAGATGGGTGATTATTAGTGCATATGCACCTGGGCATGAGAAGAAAGATCATGAGAGGCAATTGTTCTGGGAGCAGCTGAATGAGTGTGTTAATGGTTTTGATGCACAAGACCGGGTTATAGTGATGGGTGATTTGAATGCAAAGGTGAGTAATGTGGCAATTGAGGGAATAATTGGTATACATGGGGTGTTCAGTGTTGTAAATGGAAATGGTGAAGAGCTTGTAGATTTATGTGCTGAAAAAGGACTGGTGATTGGGAATACCTGGTTTAAAAAGCGAGATATACATAAGTATACGTATGTAAGTAGGAGAGATGGCCAGAGAGCGTTATTGGATTACGTGTTAATTGACAGGCGTGCGAAAGACAGACTTTTGGATGTTAATTTGCTGAGAGGTGCAACTGGAGGGATGTCTGATCATTATCTTGTGGAGGTTAAGGTGAAGATTTATATGGGTTTTCGGAAAAGAAGAGTGAATGTTGGGGTGAAGAGGGTGGTGAGAGTAAGTGAGCTTGGGAAGGAGACTTGTGTGAGGAAGTACCAGGAGAGACTGAGTACGGAATGGAAAAAGGTGAGAACAATGGAAGTAAGGGGAGTGGGGAAGGATGGGATGTATTTAGGGAATCAGTGATGGAGTGCGCAAAAGATGCTTATGGCATGAGAAGCGTGGGAGGTGGGTTGATTAAAAAGGGTAGTGAGTTGTGGGATGAAGAAGTAAGATTATTAGTGAAAGAGAAGAGAGAGGCATTTGGACGATTTTTGCAGGGAAAAAATGTAATTGAGTGGGAGATGTATAAAAGAAAGAGACAGGAGGTCAAGAGAAAGGTGCAAGAGGTGAAAAAGAGGGCAAATGAGAGTTGGGGTAAGATAGTATCATTAAATTTTAGGGAGAATAAAAAGATGTTCTGGAAGGAGGTAAATAAAGTGAGTAAGACAAGGGAGCAAATGGGAACTTCAGTGAAGGGCGCAAATGGGGAGGTGATAACAAGTAGTGGTGAGGTGAGAAGGAGATGGAGTGAGTATTTTGAAGGTTTGTTGAATGTGTTTGATGATAGAGTGGCAGATATAGGGTCTTTTGGTCGAGGTGGTGTGCAAAGTGAGAGGGTTAGGGAAAATGATTTCGTAAACAGAGAAGAGGTAGTAAAAGCTTTGCGGAAGATGACAGCCGGCAAGGCAGCAGGTTTGGATGGTATTGCAGTGGAATCTATTAAAAAAGGGGGTGACTGTATTG
Organism: Panulirus ornatus; assembly: GCF_036320965.1. Lineage (NCBI taxonomy): Eukaryota > Metazoa > Arthropoda > Malacostraca > Decapoda > Palinuridae > Panulirus > Panulirus ornatus. Next base: position 40,570,444 of record NC_092238.1, on the reverse strand, counting down.
TTGACTGGTTGGTAAGGATATTTAATGTATGTATGACTCATGGTGAGGTGCCTGAGGATTGGCGGAATGCGTGCATAGTGCCATTGCACAAAGGCAAAGGGGATAAGACTGAGTGCTCAAATTACAGAGGTATAAGTTTGTTGCGTATTCCTGGTAAATTATATGGGAGGGTATTGATTGAGAGGGTGAAGGCATGTACAGAGCATCAGATTGGGGAAGAGCAGTGTGGTTTCAGAAGTGGTAGAGGATGTATGGATCAGGTGTCTGCTTTGAAAATGTATGTGAGAAATATTTAGAAAGCAAATGGATTTGTATGTAGCATTTATGGATCTGGAGAAGGCATATGATAGAGTTGATCGAGATGTTCTGGGGAAGGTATTAAGAATATATGGTGTGGGAGGCAAGTTGTTAGAAGCAGTGAAAAGTTTTTATCGAGGATGTAAGGTATGTGTACGTGTAGGAAGAGAGGAAAGTGATTGGTTCTCAGTGAATGTAGGTTTGCGGCAGGGGTGTGTGATGTGTCCATGGTTGTTTAATTTGTTTATGGATGGGGTTGTTAGGGAGGTGAATGCAAGAGTTTTGGAAAGAGGGGCAAGTATGAAGTCTGTTGTGGATGAGAGAGCTTGGGAAGTGAGTCAGTTGTTGTTCGCTGATGATACAGCGCTGGTGGCTGATTCATGTGAGAAACTGCAGAAGCTGGTGACTGAGTTTGGTAAAGTGTGTGAAAGAAGAAAGTTAAGAGTAAATGTGAATAAGAGCAAGGTTACTAGGTAGAGTAGGGTTGAGGGTGAAGTCAATTGGGAGGTAAGATTGAATGGAGAAAAACTGGAGGAAGTAAAGTGTTTTAGATATCTGGGAGTGGATCTGGCAGCGGATGGAACCATGGAAGCGTAAGTGAATCATAGGGTGGGGGAGGGGGCGAAAATCCTGGGAGCTTTGAAGAATGTGTGGAAGTCGAGAACATTATCTCGGAAAGCAAAAATGGGTATGTTTGAAGGAATAGTGGTTCCAACAATGTTGTATGGTTGCGAGGCGTGGACTATGGATAGAGTTGTGCGCAGGAGGGTGGATGTGCTGGAAATGAGATGTTTGAGGACAATATATGGTGTGAGGTGGTTTGATCGAGTAAGTAATGTAAGGGTAAGAGAGATGTGTGGAAATAAAAAGAGCGTGGTTGAGAGAGCAGAAGAGGGTGTTTTGAAATGGTTTGGGCACATGGAGAGAATGAGTGAGGAAAGATTGACCAAGAGGATATATGTGTCGGAGGTGGAGGGAACGAGGAGAAGTGGGAGACCAAATTGGAGGTGGAAAGATGGAGTGAAAAAGAATTTGAGTGATCGGGGCCTGAACATGCAGGAGGGTGAAACGCGGGCAAGGAATACAGTGAATTGGATCGATGTGGTATACCGGGGTTGACGTTCTCTCAGTGCATTGAATCAGGGCATGTGAAGCTCTCTGGGGTAAACCATGGAAAGTTGTGTGGGGCCTGGATGTGGAAAGGGTGCTGTGGTTTCGGGCATTATTGTATGACAGGTAGAGACTGAGTGTGAACGAATGGGGCCTTTGTTGTCTTTTCCTAGAGCTACCTCGCACACATGAGGGGGGAGGGGGATGGCATTCCATGTGTGGCGAGTTGGCGATGGGAATGAATAAAGGCAGACAGTGTGAATTGTGTGCATGGGTATATATGTCTGGGTATATGTGTCTGTGTGTGTATATATATGTGTACATTGAGATGCATAGGTATGTATATTTGAGTGTGTGGACGGGTATGTATATACATGTGTATGGGGGTGGGTTGGGCCATTTCTTTCGTCTTTTTCCTTGCGCTACCTCGGAAACGCGGAAGACAGCGACAAAGCAAAATAGATGAATATATATATATATATATATATATATATATATATATATATATATATATATATATATATATATATATATATTTCTTTTCTTTCATATTATTCGCCATTTCCCTCGTCAGCAAGGTAGCGTTAAGAACAAAGGACTGGGCCTCTGAGGGAACATCCTCATCTGGCCCCCTTCTCTGTTCCCTCCTTTGGAAAATTAAGAAAAAAGGGAGGGGAGGATTTCCAGTCACCCGCTCCCTCCCCTTTTAGTCGCCTTCTACGACACGCAGGGAATATATATATATATATATATATATATATATATATATATATATATATATATATATATATATATATATATATATATATATATATATCCCTGGGGATAGGGGAGAAAGAATACTTCCCACGTATGCCCTGCGTGTCGTAGAAGGCGACTAAAAGGGGAGGGAGCGGGTGGCTGGAAATCCTCCCCTTTCGTTTTTTTTTTTTAATTTTCCAAAAGAAGGAACAGAGAAGGGGGCCAGGTGAGGATATTCCCTCTAAGGCCCAGTCCTCTGTTCATAGTGCTACCTCGCTAATGCGGGAAATGGCGAATAGTACGAAAGAAAGAAAAAAAGATATATATATATATATATATATATATATATATATATATATATATATATATATATATATATATTTATATATATATATTTATATATATATATTTATATATATATATTTATATATATATACATATATATATATACATATATATATATATATATATATATATATATATATATATATATATATATATATATATATATATATATATATATATATATATTTATACATATACATATATTCATTTATTTATCTATAATATATATATATATATATATATATATATATATATATATATATATATATATATATATATATATATATATACATATATATATATATATATATATATATATATATATATATATATACCTTTACATCTCAACATGCACATATATATATACACACACACAGACATATACATATATACACATGTCCATAATTCATACTGTCTCCCTTTATTCATTCCCATCGCCACCCCGCCACACATGAAATAAAAGCCACCTCCCCCTCATGTGTGCGAGGTAGCGCTAGGAAAAGAGAACAAAAACCACATTCGTTCACACTCAGTCTCTACCTGTCATGTAATAATGCACTGAAACCACAGCACATATATACACATGTCCATAATTCATACTGTCTGCCTTTATTCACTCCCATCGCCACCCCGCCACACATGAAATAAAAACCACCTCCCCCTCATGTGTGCGAGGTAGCGCTAGGAAAAGAGAACAAAAACCACATTCGTTCACACTCAGTCTCTACCTGTCATGTAATAATGCACTGAAACCACAGCTCCCTTTCCACATCGAGGCCCCACAGAACTTTCCATGGTTTACCCCAGACGCTTCACATTCCCTGGTTCAATCCATTGACAGCACGTCGACCCTCATAAATCACATCGTTCCAATTCACTCTATTCCATGCACACCTTTCCCCTTCCTGCATGTTCAGGCCCCGATCACTCAAAATCTTTTCCACTCCATCTTTCCACCTTCAATTTGGTCTCCCACTTCTCCACGTTCCCTCCACCTCTGACACATATATCCTCTTGGTCACTCATTCTCTCCATGTGACCAAACCATTTCAAAACACCCTCTTCTCCTCTCTCAACCACACTCTTTACATTACCACGCATCTCTCTTACCCTTACATTACTTACTCGATCAAACCACCTGACACCACATATTGTCCTCAAACATCTCATTTCCAGCACATCCACCCTCCTGCGCACAACTCTATCCATAGCCCACGCCTCGCAACCGTATAACATTGTTGGAACCACTTTTCCTTCAAACATACCCATTTTTGCTTTCCGAGATAATGTTCTCGACTTCCACACATTCTTCAACGCTCCCAGAACTTTCGCCCCCTTCCCCACCCTATGGGTCACTTCCGCTTCCAAGGTTCCATCCGCTTCCAAATCCACTCCCAAATATTTAAAACACTTCACTTCCTCCAGTTTTTCTCCATTCAAACTTACCTCCCAATTGACTTGCCTCTACTCTACCTTATAACCTTGCTCTTATTCACATTTACTCTCAGCTTTCTTCTTCACACACTTTACCAAACTCAAAGAGCTTATGCAGCTTCTCACCCAAATCAGCCACCAGCGCTGTATCATCGCGAACAACAACTGACTCACTTCCCAAGCTCTCTCATCCACAACAGACTGCATACTTGCCCCTCTTTCCAAAACTCTTGCATTCACCTCCCTAGCAACCCCTTCCATAAACAAATTAAACAACCATGGAGACATCACACATCCCTGCCGCAAACCTACATTCATTGAGAACCACTCACTTTCCTCTCCTCCTACACGTACACATGCTTTACATCCTCGATAAAAACTTTTCACTGCTTCTAACAACTTGCCTCCCACACCATATATTCTTAATACCTTCCAAAGAGCATCTCTATCAACTCTATCATATGCCTTCTCCAGACCCATAAAAGCTGCATACACATCCATTTGCTGTTCTAAGTATTTCTCACATACATTCTTCAAGGCAAACACCTGATCCACACATACTCTACCACTTCTGAAACCACACTGCTCTTCCCCAATCTGATGCTCTCCTTCACCTTCTCAATCAATACCCTTCCATATAATTTCCCAGGAATACTCAACATGATTATACCTCTGTAATTTGAGCGCTCACCCTTTTTCCCTTTGCCTTTGTACAATGGCACTATGCACGCATTCCGCCAATCCTCAGGCACCTCACCATGAGTCACACATACATTAAATAACCTCACCAACCAGTCAACAATACAGTCACCCCCATTTTTAATACATTCCACTGCAATACCATCCAAACCCGCTGCCTTGTCGGCTTTCATCTTCCGCAAAGCATTTACTACCTCTTCTCTGTTTACGAAATCATTTTCCCTAACCCTCTCACTTTGCACACCACCTCGACCAAAACACCCTATATCTGCCACTCTATCATCAAACACGTTCAACAAGCCTTCAAAATACTCTCTTCATCTCTTTCTCACATCACCACTACTTGCTATCACCTCCCCATTATCCCCCTTCACTAAAGTTCCCATTTGCTCCCTTGTCTCACGCACTTTATTTACCTCCTTCCAAAACATCTTTTTATTCTCCCTAAAATTTAATGATACTCTCTCACCCCAACTCTCATTTGCCCTCTTTTTCACCTCTTGCACCTTTCTCTTGACCTCCTGCCTCTTTCTTTTTTACATCTCCCAGTCATTTGCATTATTTCCTCGCAAAAATCGTCCAAATGCCTCTCTCTTCTCTTTCACTAACACTCTTACTTCTTCATCCCACCACTCACTGCCCTTTCTAATCTGCCCACGACCCACGCTTCTCATGCCTCTGGCATCTTTTATGCAAGCCATCACTCCTTTCCTAAGTACATCCCATTCTTCCCCCACTCTCCTTATGTCCTTTGTTCTCACCTTTATTCCATTCTATACTCATTCTCTCCTGGTACTTCCTCATACAAGTCTCCTTCCCAAGCTCACTTACTTTCACCACTCTCTTTACCTCAACATTCTCTCTTCTTTTCTGAAAACCTCTACAAATCTTCATTTCGCCTCCACAAGATAATGCTCAGACATCCCTCCAGTTGCACCTCTCAGCACATTAACATCCAAAAGTCCCTCTTTCGCTCGCCTATCAATTAACACGTAATCCAATAACGCTCTCTAGCCATCTCTCCTACTTACATACGTATACTTATGTATGTATCTCTTTTTAAACCAGGTATTCCCAATCACCAGTCTTTTTTCAGCACAAATCTACAAGCTCTTCACCATTTCCATTTACAACACTGAACACCCCATGTACACCAATTATTCCCTCAACTGCCACATTACTCACCTTTGCATTCAAATCACCCATCACTATAACCCGGTCTCGTGCATCAAAACTACTAACACACTCACTCAGCTGCTCCCAAAACACTTGCCTCTCATGATCTTTCTTCTCATGCCCAGGTGCATATGCACCAATAATCACCTATCTATCTCCATCCACTTTCAGTTTTACCCATATCAATCTAGATTTTACTTTCTTACACTCCATCACATACTCCCACTCGGGTTAAAATGAACGCCTCGAAACCTACTTTCTGCATATTTCTCTCTGGAAAATTCGTCAGAGCTTTCCTCTCTCCTTCGACGGTTTTGTAATTCCTCCTTTACTCAGTGAACACACTCTGTTATGGAAATTTCATTTTAAAGGAATAGCTAAAGGTCCCTCTGAGAAACTGGGAGTCATGTTTAGGTGTGGAAATCTCAGTTCATCTGAACAGTTGCTCTGTTTATACAAAGGATGACTCTTCCCTCTATGGAATAATGTGCTGACATCTGGGGTAGTTCTACCTCTGCATCAGTCCTTGACAGAGTTGAGTCGAAAACGGTCCGACTTACCGACATTCAGGCTAACTTCAAAACTTGTCCTGCTTGCCCTTTGCCGCAATATTGGTTCACTTTCCCTCCTCTCTAGGTATTACTATGTTTTTTGTTCCCGAGAGCTGGCTGCTTGTGTGCCCCCAACGGTAGGTATACCATGTAATCCTCGACAAGCTGTTGCATTACATGATCACTGTGTGGCCGTTGGTATCTCAAGGATGGACCGTTTGGTAACTTTTCCTTTCCCTACACCTCCAAGCTCTGGAACTCTCTACCTTTCCATGCCTTTCCCAGAAACACTGACCTGGCACATTTTAAAGGACGGATTTTCATTTCCTCCGAAATTCGTAAATAATTTCCTTTGTCTGTTCTTTTTCTCTTTCGTTAAGCTCTCAGTATTTTGATTAAGGCCTGGCCTGGGAGCGTTGAAGAGTATGTAGAAAAAGAGAGCTTTATCTAGGACAGCATAAATGAATATGTTTGAAGGTATAGTAGAGCCAACAATATTATATGGATGCGAGGCCTTGGGCTATAGATAGGGTTGTACGGAGGAACATGGATATGCTGGAAATGAAATGTTTTAAGAAAATATGTAGTGTGAGGTTATTTGATTAAGCAAGAAATAAAAGGGTAAGAAAGAGGTGTGGTAATCAAGTCAGTGTGGTTGAGAGAGCAGAAGAGGGTGTGCTGAAATTGTCTGGCCATAGAGAGAATGAGTGAGGAAAGGTTGGCAAAGAGGATATTTGTTTCAGTAGTGGAGGGAACAAAGTGAACGGAGGGAAAGAATTGGAAATGGAAGAATGGAGTGAAAAAGATCTTGAGCGATCGGGACCTGAACTTGAGGGACGGTGAAAGGCGTGCATGGGATAGAGTGAATTAGAACTATATGGTATACAGGGATCTACGTGCTCTCACTGGACTCAATCAGTGCATGTGAAACGTTCGGGGTAAACCATGAAAAGGCCTGTGGGGCCTGGATGTGGATAGTGAGCTGTGGTTTCGAAACATTACACATGACAGCTAGAGACTGAGTGTGAACGGATAAGACTTTTAGCTTCGCCTGTCCCTATCGCTGCCTCGCTAACTCCAGACAGAGATCATGTATGCCAAAGAAAAAAAATATAAATATATATATATATATATATATATATATATATATATATATATATATATATATATATATATATATATATATATATATATATAAATATAAATATATATATATATATATATATATATATATATATATATATATATATATATATATATATATATAAATATAAATATAAATATATATATATATATATATATATATATATATATATATATATATATATATATATATATATATATATATATATATATATATATATATATAATCCCTGGGGATAGGGGATTAAGAATACTTCCCACGTATTCCCTGCGTGTCGTAGAAGGCGACTAAAAGGGGAGGGAGCGGGGGGCTGGAAATCCTCCCCTCTCGTTTTTTTTTTTTTTCTTTTTTTTTTTTTTTTTTTTTTTTCCAAAAGAAGGAACAGAGGGGGGCCAGGTGAGGATATTCCAAAAAAGGCTCAGTCCTCTGTTCTTAACGCTACCTCGCTAACGCGGGAAATGGCGAATAGTTTAAAAGAAAGAAAAAAGATATATATATATATATATATATATATATATATATATATATATATATATATATATATATATATATATATATATATATATATGAGGATAGGGGAGAATAAAATACTTCCCAAGTATTCCCTGCGTGCTGTGAAAGGCAACTGAAAGGGGAGGGAGCGGGGGGATGGAAATTCTTCCCTCTCGTTTCTAATTTTCCAAAAGAAGGAACAGAGAAGGGGGTCAATTAAGGCTCAGTCCTCTGTTCTTAACGCTGCCTCACTAACGTTGGAAATACCAAATTGTATGGGAAAAAAATGAAAATATATATATATATATATATATATATATATATATATATATATATATATATATATATATATATATATATATATATATATATATGTAATGTATGTATGATGACTCATGGTGAAGTGCCTGGGGATTGGCGGAATGCTTGCTTAGTGCAATTGTACAAAGGCAAAGGGGATAAAGGTGGGTGTTCAAATTACAGAGGTATAAGTTTGTTGAGTATTCCTGGGAAATTATATGGGAAGATATTGATTGAGAAGGTGAAGGCATATACAGAGCATCAGATTGGGGAAGAGCGGTGTGGTTTCAGAAATGGTAGAGGATGTGTGGATCAGGTGTTTGCTTTGAAGAATGTATGTGAGAAATACATAGAAAAGTAAATGGATTTGTATGTAGTATTTATGGATCTGGAGAAGGCATATGATAGAGTTGATAGAGATGCTCTGTGGAAGGTATTAAGAATATATGGTGTGGGAGGCAAGTTGTTAGAAGCAGTGAAAAGTTCTTATCGAGGATGTAAGGCATGTGTACGTGTAGGAAGAGGAAAGTGATTGGTTCTCAGTGAATGGTAGTTTGCGGCAGGAGTGCGTGATGTCTCCATGGTTGTTTAATTTGTTTATGGATGGGGTTGTTAGGGAGGTGAATGCAAGAGTTTTTGGAAAGAGGGGCAAGTATGCAGTCTGTTGTGGATGAGAGAGCTTGGGAAGTAAGTCAGGTGTTGTTCGCTGATGATACAGCGCTGGTGGTTGATTCGGGTGGGAAACTGCAGAAGTTGGTTACTGTTGGTAATGTGTGTGAAAGAGGAAAGCTGATAGTAAATGTGAATAAGAGCAAGGTCATTAGGTACAGTAGGGTTGAGGGACAAATCAGTTGGGAGGTAAGTTTGAATGGAGAGAAACTGGAGGAAGTGAAGTGTTTTAGATATCTTGGAGTGGATTTGGCAGCGGATGGAACCATGGAAGCGGAAGTGAATCATAGGGTGGGGGAGGGGGCGAAAGTTCTGAGGGCGTTGAAACATGTGTGGAAATCGAGAACGTTATCTTGGAAATCAAAAATGGGTATGTTTGAAGGAATAGTGGTTCCAACAATGTTGTATGGTTGCTAGGCGTGGGCTATAGATAGGCTGTAGATAGAGTTGTGCGGAGGAGGGTGGATGTGCTGGAAATGAGATGTTTGAGGATAATATGTGGTGTGAGATGGTATGATCGAGTAAGTAATGAATGGGTAAGAGAGATGTGTAGTAATAAAAGACTGTGGTTGAGAGAGCAGAAGAGGGTGTTTTGAAATGGTTTGGTCACATGGAGAAAATGAGTGAGGAAAGATTGACAAAGAGGATATATGTGTCAGAGATGGGGGAACGAGGAGAAGTGGGAGAACAAATTGCATTCGGAAAGATGGAGTGAAAAGATTTTGAGTGATCGGGGACTGAACATGCAGGAGGGTGAAAGGCGTGGAAGGAATAGAGTGAATTGGAACGATGTGGTATACCGGGGTAGACGTTCTGTCAATGGATTGAACCAGGGCA
>NC_092238.1:40508149-40558149 GCF_036320965.1 Panulirus ornatus | reverse complement strand
TATGCCCACATGTTCGTCTATATATGTATGTGTATGTGTGTCTTTGTGGTTATGGTGTAAGTGATATTTTAGGACAGGACGACCGAGGGGAGAAACAGGACCCTTAGGCCTGCTGCGTTCCCACGCCTAAGGAGAAACCAGATGGCCATGCCGGGCCATCAATCCAGTCCACCTCGACAACACTTGGACCTTTCATCCGAGGCACCAGGTCAAGTTGGGAGACCAGCCTACGGCCCCCTGTAGAGCGTCTTTACTGTCAGGACAAGAGGAGGTTGAGCTTTAGGCAAGATGTGGGACGGACTTAAGATCCTTCAGCCAGCCAGCTGTTTCACGGATAACCCCTTCTCCAATCACCACCGGACCTGTGGACCTCCAGCCAAGCAGGAGTAGCACTTGGAAGCCACCCTCCTCCAATCACAACTGGACCTCAGGCCCATAGCCAATCGAGGGTGGCATTATAAGGTAACAGGGCGGACGCAAGTCGTTCCTACTTGTATAAAAAAAACTCTGAGACCCGCTGAGCCTCGATTCCTTCTCTAGCCCAGCGAGGTAAGTGGTTTTCCCTCTGCTCGTTACCCGAGTGAAGTGCGCGATATAGACTCTACGATATTGTACCGCCTCTATCATTTACTTTCGAGTGTCATAGAGTATTGTAACTTGTCATAGAAGAGTCGAACAATGAGTGTATCTTGAATCCTGTTATCGAAGATAAACTGTCATAGAGGAAAGAGATCTCCTGGTTTGAAATCTTATCTGAAATGTTAAACTCATGTTCAGTGTTAACGTAAATGATTTGTGCCTGGTTTCATGTGTTTAATTTGTAAACTTTAGTTCTTTCATTATCAGTAATTTTAACGCTGGTGTTTGATTTAATCCCATGACTTTAATATAGTGTTATCCTGTGTTGTGCAACATAACAAATCTAACGTCGTTGCAAAGACAAGGATCAGTATAGTATTTGCAACATATATATGTAGTCGGCGACCTTGCTAGAATAAGTATAGAGTTCGTAACAATACATACATAAGTTCGTTATGTTGATAATGAGAAGATCACGGTGCACGTGACCAGACACAACTGTGTCCACTCTGTGGACCACGAGCCACTGTGTCCCTCACCCAGCTGATTGGTACCCCTCACCCGCCTAGCTTCTGCCTACTATCCGGCTGGCTGGTGCCTCACACCCGCTTGGCTGTTGCTTCCTACCCGGTTGGTTGGTGCCTCTCGCCCGGCTGGCTGGTGCCTCCCTTCCAGCTGGCTGGTACCTCCTACGCGGCTGGTTGGTGACTTCTACCTTCCTGGCTTGTGCCTATTCCCCTCCCGGCTCTTGCCTCCTATCCTCCTGCCTCCTCCATCCTCTCCTCCTGCCTCGTGCCTCCTTTCCTTCTGCCTCGTGCCTTCCACCCTCCGGCTTGTGTCACCTATCCTACGGCTCGTGTCTTCCATCCACCTCGCTGGTGCCTCCTAAATAGCTAGCTGCTATCTCCCATCCATTTGGCTGGTACCCCCTACCCAGCTGGCTAGTGCTTCGCTACCCACTGGCTTGGTGCCTCCTACCCATCCCGCTGATGCCTTCCCACACCCGCCTGGTGCCTCCCACCCGCCTGGTGCCTCCCACCCGCCTGGCAGAACCGTAAATGTTGAGACAAAAGTTTTTGTTGTGGAAACAATCAAAGTTGTCACCTGCCTCCCACCTCAGAGACTAGCGGTCCAACTGCCGAACATAAGATATTCCTTTTGTCAAGATTCCGGTACATCAGGAATTCTTCAGCTCTGTTGTGATAGACTGTGCTTCATAGTCGTGTATGCATAAACACATAAATACATACACATATATGTAATATCACTCATGCATATACACACATAAAAACTTTGAAAAATACACCCACCAACGCATGCATACAGGTACACACAGACACACACATAAACACACGATTGTATACACATACACACGATCACAAACACATAGCAAATGGACGACTACGTAAGCGATAAACGACACGGATATATGAAAAGGATGCTATGTGTAACCTGTCTTATAGGCTATTATGATAGAGTGAACTTCGATTTCGACAAAAGTGAAGGATAGGCTGATTGCGTGTACCTGCACTGCCGTAGGACGTCTGACACTGTACTATATATGAGGTTAACAGGGAAGCTGGATCATCAGGCAGCAAGTAAGAGAGAGACTTCTTCGATTGATGGGTTATGACCTGAGAGGAAGGGAACAGGGAGAACATGTCAGAGAAGCCCCTTTCGTAATGGGTTTACATCACCACTGGTGTGCCGCAGGGCCCGGTCTTGAGATCAATGACCGCTCTTCTCGGTTTGTGTAAATACCGTGCCAGAAGGAGTGGATTTACACCTAAATGTGCTTACGGGTGACGCCAGGGTCATGATGGGAGTAAAGTAATGAGGATGGCAGCAACATGTAAGGGAACCCAAACAGACTCTAACGTTAGTCTGTTACGTGGTCTGTGAACTTCTCTGCGAATAAGTGCAGTGAGGATAGAACGTAGAGAAAGATTGCCTAGGTACGAATATCATCTAGGAGGGTATAGGCCGTGGGAATCTGTTAGTGGAGGGGACTTAACTTGCCGCCAGAGTTCTACCCTAAACTTTTCGCCAGAGTTCCCCCTTACGAGAGCTGTTAGGGTACGTTCACACTGCACGCGATTCGCTGGGAGAGTAAAGAGTAGCGGGTTATTTAGCGAGTGAGAGGTGAGACCGAGCACACAGTACCTTATGTGGGTGGCTATAATGACCATGGTTTGCAGGTTACCTCCCTGCTAACCCACCCCGCTCCCCTCTGTGTACGAACCAACGTGTTGTTAACTCGCCTAAGGGATCGTGGGACAACAGATCAATAACATCACTGTATATGATGAGGTCAGTCATGTTTTCGCACAGATCATTAAGGTATGACTGGTTGTTCAGCAATCAGATGTCTTTTTACTCGTACGAAAATACTCGAATTATTCATCATCATATGAGCGAGGTTGACGGTACAAAAGTTTTAAATTCACCACCTTCAGCTGGGGTGTTATTAATGTCATGAACCCAACAAATATGCCGAAGATGTCATCAAGTTTTGAGGACTCAAAGTTTGACTCAAAGCAGTGTTTTAGCGACCTTTGATACTTCAGTTGGACGGAAAGCACTGGAGAGTGACTGACTTGTCCCACGCTAATTTTCCCGCTTCTTGTTTGGCCACATCATCGCTTGCCCCTGACCCGCTGAGCGGCTCGCTAACCTCTCCACACTCCCAGCCTGCAGCGTGAACGTATCCCAGCTGAGATTAACTGTTTACAAACTGGCGATTATTAGAATCGCATTCAATTACATGGGTGATGAAATGCTCAACGAGCTCTTCACATCGAACAATTTTCGGCCGAAACTAGAATACGCTTATGTTTGGTTGCCGTAAGTAAACAAGCACAAAGAAGGTCCAGTAGAGGGCGACAAAGACATTACCGGACTCACGAGATCGGAGTAACAGTGGGAGGTCAAAGGCTTACAATCCGTCCGCCATGGGAGACAGAAGACTCATTTTTGCAAGCCAGTTATTTCAACCGTGAAGAATTATTCGAGATGCGAGGATGGAATAACCAGTGGGCAAAACATGAAATTAAGCCGGGAACTTGTTAGAAAAGATGATCACGGGTGCGTGGAAGCGAGACCTCCTGATCATGGAAGCATTATGTGCGTACAGAGATAACAAGACTTCCATTGTCGGACGTAAGGGCTTTACCAAGCTTCCTTGCTTCCAGGGTTAGCTTTGGTAAATATATATTTACTTTCAAAAATGTCTTCTAGTTTTACAGGTCATATGTTGGAATACTTTTTCAATTAGCTTTTTTTAATTATCTTATTCTTTTTAGACAAGAATTTTACCTTGTACTTTACTTTATGATCACTAGACTTCATATAGTACTATAAGTAATTTTCATATTTAAGTCGAATTTTACTTTACTCGCTTTCGTTAGAAATTCATTAGGGTTTCTGTATAGCCACATTAGATTAATGCATCTAGTTATCATTAATCTAATGTACATAGTTTCTCTTTTTGCCATTATTATTTTTTTTTTTGTGCTGGTATTGTTTGAGATTCTGTTCATTTCAGGTCATGATGTTGAAGCGAGGACGTTTCGAAGCGTAAACCAATTAAACAAGTTGTTCCTAATTACAGGGGTGCTTATTTTCATTATATATATATATATATATATATATATATATATATATATATATATATATATATATATATATATATATATATATATGTGTGTGTGTGTGTGTGTGTCTATTGGGGGAGGGGAGTCAGCTTGCGTGTGTGTTGATATTAACGTAGATTGGATTTATGAGAAGCATTATGTTCATATTGCTCTCAGTACACGATCCTAATTTCTTTCACACTTTCAGCTGGGGACGTGTGTGATAGAATACGTTACGTGAATGAAGACTTCGATGGGCTTAGTGCTAAGCAAAGTGAGTGTTGGGCAAGTTCAGTTAAGCTAAAAGTAATTTAGGTATTTTATGGTTACATAAATCAAGCAAATACCTTGAAGATTATCATAATATTAAGTTTAACAGTACAGATTTCATTAGAATAGGTTAATGATATCAAATTCAACAATACAGGTTACATAAGAGAGATTTAATCATATTAAAAAGATGTCACTAATATCAAGTGTGACATTACCGACTACATAATAGAGGCACATCACCGACTACATAATAGAGGCACATCACCGACTACATAATAGAGGCACATTACCGACTACATAATAGAGGCACATTATCAGACATCTAAAACAGGTACAAAAATTCATCTATCCTCGGCAGCACCTGAGGACAATGGGCAGAATGAGTATTATAGGAATCAATATCACAGTTTGAGTTGTGGTGTGAGCCTGTATACCTCATCATAATCTGCTAGGGTGCTGCCACTTCACCATAATTCATTGCATATTAAGGAGGAATCTATTGTGGACATAGTATAATAGCATTAGAACCTCGGGCAGCTTAATGACCACTTAGCATGATAATACTGCCTTCCCTTTCAGGAGGTGGGGGATCAGCCTACAAGAATTCCCCCCGACGAATTATGCAAATTTATGCTTACACTTCACTCATTAATTTATACAGTTCACTTTAAACGCTCAGGAAGTTAATTAGGTTGTTCGGCGTGCATTCTGACCGGGGCAACCTGGCGGGAACATGTATATGTGTTGTAATGATTGTCTTGGATCTCGGCTGGCACATAGACACGCAAGTCTACGGGAAGGTTGGCTGAAAGGCAATCACAAACGTGGATAGGGAGTGATGGAACGTACGTAAAGAGACAAGACAAGTAAAGACAAGACAAGATAAACGTCATCCAGACAGAAAAGCAGGGTAAAAAAAAAAGGGGGGGGGGAAGCATTTGAATGTAGAAACAGGAAAAAGGAACAGAATGAGATGTACAGTAAGATACATGACACGGATACCCATGTCCTGAAGCCCATAATCTTACACCGGACATCTGCACGAAAGACGACGTGACTCCCACATGAAGCAGAGAACTTGACATTTTTCCCCGACTCGTTGTGTACATCCATGACGCCATGTTTCACACGTGACGTCAGCAGCCTTGACCTTTGACTCACAGTCCCTCTCCCTGCGTCAGGAGTTGTGGTTCCGGCCACAGCATCGTGTTAATTAGTAGGGCGTCATCGTCTCCACGTGCTATCAGCCTCCATCACAAGATAACGCAGTGTTGTCTGACCCACGTCAGATGGTGCGTTGGCCAGATAGCATCCGTTTTGAGTTATTACCTGACCCCGAAGTTGGCGTGTGCGATTCTGCCCAGGGCAGCGACCTGTCGTGACGCCAGCTGCCAGTTCGTCTGTCTCAATAGATCACTCGTGACAACTATTTTTCAAGGGCCCATCGGGAGAGCTTTTTATATTTTTTTCCCCCCATGATTTATGACTGTACCGCATCGGTTTGTGGGGTGGACAGACAGTTTCGGCATGTGGTTGGAGGGCGTGTGTTTGTGATCGAATAGCGTCTGTTTGTGGATGGACAGTCTTTCTTTATGGCAAGAGAGCGTCTGTCTATAGTTGGATAGCGTCTGTTTGTGGTTAGACAGCCTCAGTTAGGCAGTGTCTGCTTTACGGTTTGATAAGTGTCTGTTTAAGGTTTGGCTGTCTCAGTTTAAGGTTAGACAGCCTCTGATTGTGGTTTGAGAGCTCCAGCTATAGTTTCACAGTGTCTGTTTGTGGTTGGAAGGTCGCACTTTAGGGTAGGAAAGCGTCAATTTGAGGTGGAACATCAACTGTCTATGGTTGGGTTGTATCTGTTTATTGTTGAAGAACCAAGGGACTGGAAAGAAGTGACAGCCAGTCACCTGCAGGGGATTTTTCAGCCATTTGATATATCATTTATTTGGAGAAATATGTATTCAGTGAAAAGAAGAATAACGATAGACCACTCGTCATTTCTTCTTTATTCTTTTCTTGTTCACAATATTTGTTGAATATTTTCAGAGACTATTTTCAAAATCTATTATCTAACGCGATTTATTCTTCGATTGATAGACCACTATTTAGATTATAGGTTTGTTGATTAGATATCACATACGTTCTGTCATTGATACAATGGCATTTGGTTGTAACGGATTGTGTGTTAAGTAAGCGTTGGTAAAATACATTAGCAATCGTTATATCATATGTTCTGCAATTCTAGATGCTCTGTATCCTTGGGACTCGTTTGCGAATTCACTCTATTTCACCAACTTGATAAAAATTTTGGAACTGAAAACAGTGAGCAAACATTACTTTTCAAAGGAAAAAGTTATATCACTTTTTTTCAGGAAAAAATTGCTGTTCTGTTCCTCTGAAGTGATTCATTTTTGATACTTTATGAATTCCTTTTTCCTATAGCCACTGGCATTTCCCAAAAAGTATCTCTGTTCATCAACATTACAAATGAGATTAGATTTTCTTTACATAAGAGCCTGCAACTTCGATGGACCTGTAAATCGCCAATTACTAATGTCATCCGGTTATTACTAATGTCATCCTCGCATTTTGATCCAATAGCTTGACAGACTTTATTCAAGCAACTGAATTCCTGCTGTGGTATTGACATCTTCATCCTGACGCCATCTGCTCTGGGGACTTCACCATACCCCACAAGGAGTGAATGAAGTCCTTCCATAACCGATACTGAAGGGTCGAACCCCTCACGTTTTCCATTCTAATGGTCCGAAACAAATGGTCGACGACCCGACTCGTGTTCCAGGCCATCATGACCGCTCTTCCAGCACTCCAGATCTGCCTTTTTACCTTAATCCCTCGAGGCCATAATTCTACCCGCTTGTTAGTTCAGCTGGTAACATATTTGTGGATATCTCTTTATTCACTGCATATCCTTTTTGTATTGCCTCCCTTCACCCGCCAACTATAGCTCTTTATTACCGCTGATTGGACTCACTTGCCAAGTGTGTTGTCCAGTGTTGCAGAGGGAAACTACTGCCATTTCATGGGTGCCGTTCTTATCTTTGACTAATGTATGAGAGGTATTCGTTTCATATATATATATATATATATATATATATATATATATATATATATATATATATATATATATATATATATATATATATATTTTTTTTTTTTTTTTTTTTTATACTTTGTCGCTGTCTCCCGCGTTTGCGAGGTAGCGCAAGGAAACAGACGAAAGAAATGGCCCCCCCCCCCCATACACATGTACATACACACGTCCACACACGCAAATATACATACCTACACAGCTTTCCATGGTTTACCCCGGACGCTTCACATGCCTTGGTTCAATCCACTGACAGCACGTCAACCCCTGTATACCACATCACTCCAATTCGCTCTATTTCTTGCCCTCCTTTCACCCTCCTGCATGTTCAGGCCCCGATCACACAAAATCCTTTTCACTCCATCTTTCCACCTCCAATTTGGTCTCCCTCTTCTCCTCGTTCCCTCCACCTCCGACACATATATCCTCTTGGTCAATCTTTCCTCACTCATTCTCTCCATGTGCCCAAACCATTTCAAAACACCCTCTTCTGCTCTCTCAACCACGCTCTTTTTATTTCCACACATCTCTCTTACCCTTACGTTACTTACTCGATCAAACCACCTCACACCACACATTGTCCTCAAGCATCTCATTTCCAGCACATCCATCCTCCTGCTCACAACTCTATCCATAGCCCACGCCTCGCAACCATACAACATTGTTGGAACCACTATTCCTTCAAACATACCCATATTTGCTTTCCGGGATAATGTTCTCGACTTCCACACATTTTTCAAGGCTCCCAAAATTTTCGCCCCCTCCCCCACCCTATGATCCACTTCCGCTTCCATGGTTCCATCCGCTGACAGATCCACTCCCAGATATCTAAAACACTTCACTTCCTCCAGTTTTTCTCCATTCAAACTCACCTCCCAATTGACTTGACCCTCAACCCTACTGTACCTAATAACCTTGCTCTTATTCACATTTACTCTTAACTTTCTTCTTCCACACACTTTACCAAACTCCGTCACCAGCTTCTGCAGTTTCTCACATGAATCCGCCACCAGCGCTGTATCATCAGCGAACAACAACTGACTCACTTCCCAAGCTCTCTCATCCCCAACAGACTTCATACTTGCCCCTCTTTCCAAAACTCTTGCATTTACCTCCCTAACAACCCCATCCATAAACAAATTAAACAACCATGGAGACATCACACACCCCTGCCGCAAACCTACATTCACTGAGAACCAATCACTTTCCTCTCTTCCTACACGTACACATGCCTTACATCCTCGATAAAAACTTTTCACTGCTTCTAACAACTTGCCTCCCACACCATATATTCTTATATATATATATATATATATATATATATATATATATATATGAATATATAAACGCCCATACAAGCACATATACATATCATCATATACGAACAAAAGTGCATTGGAACGCGCATCTTCATAGAATATACAAACTTCCAACAGCCAGGATCGAACCCGGGACCCCTGTGCAAGAGGCGGGAACGCTACCGCTAGGCTATGATCGCCCCTAATAGGGAAATAACTGTTCGAATACTATGTACTCGAATACCCGTCATCTCACGTTGGTGAGCAACGAGGTCTACACGGGTCATTTCCCATCAGGCTCACACAACCATCAGATAGCATTTTACCGAACCTAATTGTACAACGCGGTTCGGTAAAATGCTCTCTGCTGGCTGTGTGAGCCTAATGGGAAATGACCGATGCAGACCCCGTTGCTCACCAACGTGAGACGAAGGGTATTGGAGTACATAGTATGCAAATAGTCATTTCCCTATATGGGTGATCATAGCCTAGTGGTAGCGCTCCCACCTCTTCCACAGGGGTCCCGGGTTCAATCCTGGCTGTTGGAGGTTTGTATATCAACATATATACATACACAGACATTACACATATACACATGTATATATTCATACGTGCTTGCCTTCATACTTTCCTGGCGCCACCCCGCGCCACAGGAAACATCATCGCTGCTCCCTGCTTCAGGAAAACAGACAAAAAAAGGCTACATTGGTTCACACTCAATCTCAAGCTGTCATTTGCAATGCACCAAAACCACAGCTCCCTATCCACATCCAGGCCCCACTGACCTTTCCATGGTTTACCTCAGACGTTTCACATACCCTGGTTCAAACCTTTGACAGCACGTCGACCCTGTATACCACATCCTTCCAATTCACTGTATTTCTTGCACGCCTCTCACCCTCCTGTATGTTCAGGCCCCGATCGTTCAAAATCTTTTTCACTCTATCCTTCCACCTCCAAGTTGGTCTCCCGCTTTTCCTTGTTTCCTCTACCTCTGACACATAAATCTCTTGGTCCATCTTTCCTCACTCATTCTCTCCATTTGTCCAAACCATTTCAACACACTATCTTCTGTTTGTTCAACCGCACTCATTTTATTTCCACACATCTCTCTTACATCTTACTCGATCAAACCATCTCACACCACATACTGTTCTCAAATATCTCATTTCCAACTCATCAACCCTCCTCCGTACGACCCTATCTATAGCCAACGCCTCACAACCATATAACATTGTTGGAACCACTCTTCCTTCATACATACCCATTTTTATTCTCCGAGATAACGTTCTCTCCTTCCATACATTCTTCATCGTTCCCAAAACCTTCGCCCCCTTCATATATATATATATGTATATATATATATATATATATATATATATATATATATATATATATATATATATATATATATATATATATATATATTTTTTTTTGCTTTATCGCTGTCTCCCGCGTTTGCGAGGTAGCGCAAGGAAACAGACGAAAGAAATTGCCCAACCCACCCCCATACACATGTATATACATACACGTCCACACACGCAAATATACATACCTACACAGCTTTCCATGGTTTACCCCAGACGCTTCACATGCCCTGATTCAATCCACTGACAGCACGTCAACCCCGGTATACCACATCGATCCAATTCACTCTATTCCTTGCCCTCCTTTCACCCTCCTGCATGTTCAGGCCCCGATCACACAAAATCTTTTTCACTCCATCTTTCCACCTCCAATTTGGTCTCCCACTTCTCCTCGTTCCCTCCACCTCCGACACATATATCCTGTTGGTCAATCTTTCCTCACTCATTCTCTCCATGTGCCCAAACCATTTCAAAACACCCTCTTCTGCTCTCTCAACCACGCTCTTTTTATTTCCACACATCTCTCTTACCCTTACGTTACTTACTCGATCAAACCACCTCACACCACATATTGTCCTCAAACATCTCATTTCCAGCACATCCATCCTCCTGCGCACAACTCTATCCATAGCCCACGCCTCGCAACCATACAACATTGTTGGAACCACTATTCCTTCAAACATACCCATTTTTGCTTTCCGAGATAATGTTCTCGACTTCCACACATTCTTCAAGGCTCCCAGGATTTTCGCCCCCTCCCCCACCCTATGACCCACTTCCGCTTCCATGGTTCCATCCGCTGCCAGATCCACTCCCAGATATCTAAAACACTTTACTTCCTCCAGTTTTTCTCCATTCAAACTTACCTCCCAATTGACTTGACCCTCAACCCTACTGTACCTAATAACCTTGCTCTTATTCACATTTACTCTTAACTTTCTTCTTTCACACACTTTACCAAACTCAGTCACCAGCTTCTGCAGTTTCTCACATGAATCAGCCACCAGCGTTGTATCATCAGCGAACAACAACTGACTCACTTCCCAAGCTCTCTCATCCACAACAGACTTCATACTTGCCCCTCTTACCAAAACTCTTGCATTCACCTCCCTAACAACCCCATCCATAAACAAATTAAACAACCATGGAGACATCACACACCCCTGCCTCAGACCTACATTCACTGAGAACCAATCACTTTCCTCTCTTCCTACACGTACACATGCCTTACATCCTCGATAAAAACTTTTCACTGCTTCTAACAACTTTCCTCCCACACCATATATTCTTAATACCTTCCACAGAGCATCTCTATCAACTCTATCATATGCCTTCTCCAGATCCATAAATGCTACATACAAATCCATTTGCTTTTCTAAGTATTTCTCACATACATTCTTCAAAGCAAACACCTGATCCACACATCCGCTACCACTTCTGAAACCACACTGCTCTTCCCCAATCTGATGCTCTGTACATGCCTTCACCCTCTCAATCAATACCCTCCCATATAATTTACCAGGAATACTCAACAAACTTATACCTCTCTCTCTCTCTCTCTCTCTCTCTCTCTCTCTCTCTCTCTCTCTCTCTCTCTCTCTCTCTCTCTCTCTCTCTCTCTCTCTCTCTCTCTATATATATATATATATATATATATATATATATATATATATATATATATATATATATATATATATATTTTTTTTTTTTTTTTTTTTTTTTTTTTTTTTCATACTATTCGCCATTTCCCGCGATAGCGAGGTAGCGTTAAGAACAGAGGACTGGGCCTTTGAGGGAATACCCTCACCTGGCCCCCTTCTCTGTTCCTTCTTTTGGAAAATTAAAATAAAAAAATGAGAGGGGAGGATTTCCAGCCCCCCGCTCCCTTCCCTTTTAGTCGCCTTCTACGACACGCAGGGAATACGTGGGAAGTATTCTTTCTCCCCTATCCCCAGGGATAATATATATATATATATATATATATATATATATATATATATATATATATATATATATATTTATATATATTTATATATATTTATATATATTTATATATATATATATATATATATATATATATATATATATATATATATATATATATATATATATATATATATATATATATATATATATATATGTATATATATATATAAATATATATATATATATATATATATATATATATATATATATCCCTGGGGATAGGGGATTAAGAATACTTCCCACGTATTCCCTGCGTGTCGTAGAAGGCGACTAAAAGGGGAGGGAGCGGGGGGCTGGAAATCCTCCCCTCTCGTTTTTTTTTTTAATTTTTCCAAAAGAAGGAACAGAGGGGGCCAGGTGAGGATATTCCAAAAAAGGCCCAGTCCTCTGTTCTTAACGCTACCTCGCCAACGCGGGAAATGGCAAATAGTTTAAAAGAAAGAAAATATATATATATATATATATATATATATATATATATATATATATATATATATATATATATATATATATATATATATATATATATATATGGAAGCGGGGGGCTGGAAATCCTCCCCTCTCGTTTTTTTTTTTTTTTTTAATTTTCCAAAAGAAGGAACAGAGAAGGGTGCCAGGTGAGGATATTCCTTCAAAGGCCCAGTCCTCTGTTCTTAACGCTACTTCACTTCATCTTTACGTAGAGTTGAAATATGTTCTCCATCATGCTTAATCTTCTCACACAGTACATTCAACTTATTCCCATTCACCAATGGTCCATAGACAAGTACAGCTGCCTAACAGCAGCAGCAGCAGCAGCAGCCCCCACCCCATACCTTCTACCAGCGGTCCATAGTTAGCTCCTGCAGAACACCTCCCCTCCACCGCGCCACATCTTCCGCCAGTAGTGTACAGTTAGTTACTTCCGCCAGCCCTCATACCTTACACAAGGCCTCGACATTTAGGTATGGTTGGCGGGCCACGGTCTGATCCCGCCTCATAACAATTAGCGGGAAATAGTTAGCGATACCGTGTAATTGGGAGGCGAGCCCGGGTAAGCTTGTGTGTGTGTGTGTGTGTGTGTGTGTGTGTGTGTGTGTGTGTGTGTGTGTGTGTGTGTGTGTGCAACGTGGCCTCCCGTAGCAATGGGTGTCTGCTGCCCTTCTCAATGTTAGGATGCAGTGTTATTGTTCCCTGTGTGCAGTGGTGTTATGTTCTTTTTTTTAAGTCCTGCTGTTAATGATATTTATATTTATGGGTTACTTGGTGTCTTATATGATATCAGAGATATAATCTTAATATTTCTTATCATCATCAACTGTTTTTTGGTCGTGCTTTTCATTATGATGGCTTTCCACTTCTTCTTCTTCTTCTTCTTCTTCTTCTTCTTCTTCTTCTTCTTCTTCTTCTTCTTCTTCCTTGTTGTGGCCATTGTAGTTACTGGAACTGATATTTGATTGTTAAAGGGTTTGTGATGCTTTTGTAGATTTTGTTACCATTTCGTTATCATTGTTTTATAGGTATTTGTGGTTTTTTGCTAATACAGCATTGCCAGTTACGTTGGTACTCGAAGTCGGCGTCAATGCCGATGGTGTTGACTTCAATGTTCTAGGTGTTGTGTTGCGTTATGTTGTGTTGCGTTGCGTTGCGTTGTTGTGTTGCGTTGCGTTGTGTTGCGTTGCATTGTTTTGTGTTGCGTTGCATTGTTTTGCGCTGCGTTGCATTTTGTTGCAATGTGTTGTGTTGTGCTGCGATGTGTTGTGTTGCGTTGCGTTGTGTTGTGTTGCGTTGCGTGGTGTTACGTTGCGTCGTGTTGTGTTACGGTGATGATATTGTTGTTCCTGATGTTGCTGGTGGCGTTAGTGCTAACTACACAGCTGCCTGTTGCTGATCTGACTGATGTCATTGTCTGGCGTTGTTAGAGCTAATGCTATTGTTGTTGTTGTTGTTGTTGTTGTTGTTGTTGTTTTTGTTGTTCTGGCTCAGGAGGTTGTTAGATTTGCTGTTGGTGTTGACGTTTATGTTGTTGTTATTGTTGTTGTGGTGGTGTAGGGGTTGTTTTTCTGACTGTGGAAGTTGTTTGTTTTGGCGTTGCTGCTCCAATATTTATCGCCGTTGCGGTTCGGAATGATGTAGTTGTTGACTTTAGTACTTTTGTTGTTGATGTTTCGTGTAGTTGCCATGACTTCGTTTTCTCTCTCGAGGTCGGACAGTCTTACTCCAACTCTCCGAAATCTAAGAGAAAATCACAGCATTCTTCTCTGCATGAGTCTAATGAGGTGAGCCAATCAGTGTGTAAGCCAAACAGAATGTGAGTCAGTCAGTATGTGGGCCATTCAGTATGTATTCCAGTCAGTACGTGAGCCATTCAACATGTAAGCCAAGTCAGCATGTAAGGCAATTAATATGCATGCCAGTCAGTATGTAAGCCAGTCAGCATGTAAGCCAATCAGTATGTAAACAAGTCAGTATGTAAGTCAGTAAGCATATAAGGCAATTAACATGCGTGTCAGTCAGTATGTAAGCCAGTCAGTATGTAAACAAGTCAGTATGTAAGCCAGTCAGCATGTAAGCCAGTCAGTATGTAAACAAGTCAGTGTGTAAGCCAGTCATTATATAAGCTAATAAGTATGTAAACAAGTCAGTATGTAACCCAGTTAGTATGTGAGCCTGCCAATATGCGAGCTAGTCAAAATTTGAGCCTGTCGATGTGTGAGTCAGTCAATATGAGAGCCAATCAGTATATAGCGCAATCAGTAAATGAGTCAGTCATTATATAACCTAGTGATTATGTTAGCCAGTCAGTTTGTGAGCCAGTCACAGACTGCCACCTACCAGCTCTCCTTCTAACGTTCTGCTTCGGGATATTCTCATGATTCGTCATAGTTCGTCTGCCATGCACACCCTCACCATCGTGCCTAACAAGCTCATGATTAATGGGTCTGGAGTCCTGGTTTCCAGTGTGTAGTCAATACTCTTCGTTGCCACGTTGTGAGCCAGTGTTGCTGGCGTTTACCACTGTGTGTATTGCGAGGAGGATGGAAAAGACACTAGCACAGGTGTCGAAGAGCTATGTATGTACCTGGTCCGTACTACACCAAGGTGGACATGTTACAAAAGAGGTACAGAGAGCTGTGAGAGCGAGACATTCATTGCTCACTGAATTCGTGGTGTACCACAGAGTAAAGGAGTGATATACTACACTCAGCTCGGCTTGTGAATATCTTTTTCTATTCGAACGACGCGAAGTGATACTGAATATTCAGAACTTGTGTATGATTACGTGACTGTAAGTTTTCTTTCAAAATCATTATGTTTGCTTTACATTTCAGATTCTCTGAAATACCGTAGTTCAGTTTGCTTTACATTTCAGATTCTCTGAAATACCGTAGTTCAGTTTGAAACATATAATGACGTGTGCTACAGCCGGACAGGAAAATTTTATGGAAGGAAAAGTTGCCTCGTTAGATATTTATACACACACACACACACACACACACACACACACACACACACCCACACACGAGCCTCCGTAACGCAGTGGTCAGTGATGAGCCATTATAACGAGCTCGGCCTCGAGGCTCGGACAGGTCACCCAACCTAACTGGTCATCTTCCCCTTAGGGTCTGGTCGATGAGTTGGGTACCTGGCTTAAGCCGGGGTGTGTATATGGGGTTATTATCGAAGCTACGACAATATACATGTGCAGGGTTTAGATACCGAGCAACGCGAGTGTAACATTCTCTCCTCCTAGTACATAGTACGTAAGGATATTCATTGTATGTATGGATGTATGTATGGATCATGGTGAAGTGCCTGAGGATTAGCTGAATGCATGCATAGTGCCACTGTACAAAGGCAAATTCGATAAGGGTGAATGTCCACATTGCAAAGGTATAAGTTTGTTGAGTATTCCCGGGAAATTATATGGGAGGGTATTGACTGAGAGGGTGAAAGCATGTACAGAGCATCAGATTGGGAAAGAGCAGCGTGGTTTCAGAAGTGGTAGAGATGTGTGGATCAGGTGTTTGCTTTGAGGAATGTATGTGAGAAATACTTAGAAAAACAGATGGATTTGTATGTAGCATTTACGGATCTAGAGAAGGCATATGATAGGGTGGCTAGAGATACTTTGTGGAAGGCTTTTAAGGGTATGTGGTGTGGGAGGTAAGTTGCTAGGAGCAGTAAAAAGGTTTTACCAAGGATATAACGCATGTGTACGAGTAGGAAGAGAGGAAAGTGATTGGTTCCCGGTGAACTTCGGTTTGCAGCAGGGGTGCGTGATGTCTCCATGGTTGTTTAAATTTGTTTATGGATGTGGTGGCTAGGGAGGTGAATGCAAGTGTTTTGGAGAGAGGGGCAAGTATGCAGTCTATTCTGATGAAAGGACTTGGGAAGTGAGTCAGTTGTTGTTCGCTGATGATACAGCGCTGGTGGCTGATTCGGATGAGAAACTGCAGAAGTTGGTGACTGAGTTTGGTAAAGTGTGTAATAGAAGAAAGTTGAGAGTACATGCAAATAAGAGCAAGGTTAAAAGGTTCAGTAGGGTTGAGGGACAAGTTAATTGGGAGGTACGTTTAAATGGAGAAAAACTGGAGGAAGTGAGGTGTTTTAGATATCTGGGAGTGGATTTGGCAGCGGATGGAACCATGGAAGCGGAAAAGAATCATAGGGTGGGGGAGGGGGCGAAAGTTCTGGGAGCGTTGAAAAATGTGTGGAAGTCAAAAACGTTATCTTGAAAAGCAAAAATGGGTATGTTTGAAGGAATAATGGTTCCAACAATGTTATATGGTTGCGAGGCGTAGGCTATAAATAGAGTTGTGCGGAGGTGGGTGGATATGCTGGAAATGAGATGTTTGAGGACAATATGTGGTGTGAGGTGGTTTGAACGAGTAAGTAATGAAAGGGTTAGAGAGATGTGTTGTAGTAAAAAGAGTGTGGTTGAGAGAGCAGAAGAGGGTGTTTTGAAATGTACTGGCATGTACAGAGCATCAGATTGGGAAAGAGCAGTGTGGTTTCAGAAGTGGTAGAGGATGTGTGGATCAGGTGTTTGCTTTGAAGAATGTATGTGAGAAATACTTAGAAAAGCAAACGGATTTGTATGTAGCATTTATGGATCTGGAGAAGGTATATGATGGAGTTGATAGAGATGCTCTGTGGAAGGTATTAAGAATACATGGTGTGGGAGGTAAGTTGTTAGAAGCAGTGAAAAGTTCTTATCGAGGATTTAAGGCGTGTGTACGAGTAGGTAGAGAGGAAAGTGATTGGTTCTCATTGAATGTTGGTTTCCGGCTGGGATGCGTGATGTCTCCATGGTTGTTTAATTTGTTTATGGATGGGATTGTTAGGGAGGTGAATGCAAGAGTTTTGGAAAGACGGGCAAGTATGCAGTCTGTTGTGAACGAGAGAGCTTAGGAAGTGAGTCAGATGTTGTTCGCTGATGATACAGCGCTGGTGGCTGTTTCGGGTGAGAAACTGCGGAAGCTGGTGACTGAGTCTGGTAAAGTGTGTGTAAGAAGAAAGCTGAGAGTAAATGTGAATGAGACGAAGGTTTTTAGGTACAGTAGGGTTGAGGGACAAGTCTACTGAGAGTTTAGTTTGAATGGAGAAAAACTGGAGGAAGTGAAGTGTTTCAGATATCTTGGAGTGGATTTGGCAGCAGATGGAACCATGGAAGTGGAAGTGAATCATAGGGTGGGGGAGGGGGCGAAAGTTCTGGGAGCGTTGAAAAATGTGTGGAAGTCGAGAACGTTATCTTGGAAAGAAAAATGGGTATGTTTGAAGGAATAGTGGTTCCAACAATGTTATATGGTAGTGAGGCGTGGGCTATAGATAGAGTTGTGCGGAGGAGGGTGGATATGCTGGAAATGAGATGTTTGCGGACAATATGTGGTGTGAGGTGGTTTGATCGAGTAAGTAATGAAAGGGTAAGAGAGATGTGTGGTAGTAAAAAGAGTGTGGTTGAGAGAGCAGAAGAGGGTGTTTTGAAATGGTATGGTCACATGGAAAGAATGAGTGAGGAAAGATTGAGAGGATATATGTCAGGGGTGGAGGGAACGAGGAGAAGTGGGAGACCAAATTAGAGGTGGAAAGATGGAGTGGAAAAGATTTTGAGTGATCGGGGCCTGAACATGCAGGAGGGTGAAAGGCATGCAATGAATGGAGTGAATTGAAACGATGTGGTATACCGGGGTCGACGTTTTGTCAATGGATTGAACCAGGGCATGTGAAGCGTCTGGGGTAAACCATGGAAAGTTTTGTGGGGCCTGGATGTGGAAAGGGAGCTGTGGTTTCGGTGCATTATTACATGACAGCTAGAGACTGAGTGTGAACGAATGTGGCTTTTGTTGTCTTTTCCTAACGCTACCTTGCGCACATGCGGGGGGAGGGGGTTGTCATTTTATGTGTGGCGGGGTGGCGACGGGAATGAATAAGGGGGACAGTATGAATTATGTACATGTGTATATATGTATAT
Organism: Panulirus ornatus; assembly: GCF_036320965.1. Taxonomy (NCBI): domain Eukaryota; kingdom Metazoa; phylum Arthropoda; class Malacostraca; order Decapoda; family Palinuridae; genus Panulirus; species Panulirus ornatus. The sequence goes on along the minus strand of NC_092238.1, from coordinate 40,539,451 downwards.
GTCTGTGTGTGTGTATATATAAGTATACGTTGAATGTATAGGTATGTATATGTGCTGTGTGTGGACGTATATGTATATACATGTGTATGTGTGTGGGTTGGACCATTCTTTCGTCGGTGTCCTTGCCCTACCTCGCTAACGCGGTAGACAGCGACAAAGTATAATAAATGAATAAACGTTTAAATAGAGAAAAACTGGAGGAAGTGAAGTCTTTAGATATGTGGGAGTGGAGTAGAATCATGGAAGCGGCAGTGAGTCACAAGGTGGGGAAAGGAGCGAAGGTTTTGTGGGTGTTGAAGAATGTGTGGAAGGCGTAATCGTTATCAGAGAGAGCAAATAGGATATGTTTGAAGGAACTGTGGTTCCAACAATGTTATATGGTTACGAGGCATGGGCTATAGATAGGGTTGTGCGAAGGAGGGGTGAATGTGTTGTAAATGAAATGAGTGAGGACAATATGTGGTGTGAGGTGGTTTGTTCGAATAAATAATGAAAGGGTAAGAGGGATATGTGGTAATAAAAAGAGTGTGGTTGAGATTGCAAAAGAAGGTGTGTTGAAATGGTTTGGTCTCATAGGGAGAATAAGTGAGGAAAGATTGACAAAGAGGATATATGCGTCAGAGGTGGAGGGAAGAAGGAGAGGCGGGAAATCAAATTGGAGGTGGAAGGATGGAGTGAAATAGATTTTGAGCGATCGGGGCCTGAACATACAGGAGGGTGAAAGACGTGCAAGAAATAGAGTGAATTGAAACGATGTGGTATACCGGAGTCGACGTGCTGTCAATGGATTGAACCAATGCATGTGAAGTGTCTTGGATAAACAATGGAAAGTTTTGTGGGGCCTAGATGTAGAAAAGGAGCTGTGGTTTCGTTGCATTACACATGACAGCTAGACGCTGAGTTTGAATGAATGTGGCTTTTGTTGTCTTTTCCTAGCACTACCTCGCGCGCGTGCGTGGGGAAAGAGGGGGGGGGGGGACATTTCAATTGTGGCGGGGTGGCGACAGGAATGGCTAAGGCCAGCAAGTATGAATATGTACATGTGTATATATGTATTTTTCTGTGTATGTATATGTATGTATACATTGAAAAGTATCGGTATGTATATGTGCGTGTGTGGGAGTGTATATATATAACATGTGTATGTAAGTAGGTTGAGCCATTCTTTCGTCTGTTTCCTTGCGCTACCTCGCTAACGCGGGAGACAGTGACGAAGTATAAAAATATATATATATATATATATATATATATATATATATATATATATATATATATATATATATATATATATATATTTATATATATATACATATGTTAATAGTTATTTATTTTGCTTTGTCGCTGTCTCCCGCGCCTGCGAGGTAGCGCAAGGAAACAGACGAAAGAAATGGCCCAACCCAACCCAAACACATGCACACACACACACGTCCACACACGCAAACATACACACCCACACATCCCAACGTACACACATATGTACACACACAGACACACACATAAACACACATGCACACAATTCACACTTTCTGCCCCTACTCACCCCCATCGCCACTCCGCCACACACGGAATAACATCCCCCTCCTCCCTCATATGCGCGAGACAGCGCCAGGAAAAGACAACAAAGGCCCCATTCGCTCACACTCAGTCTCCAGCTGTCATGCAATAATGCCCGAAAACACAGCTCCCTTTCCACATCCAGGCCCCACAGAACTTTCCATGGTTTACCCAGACGCTTCACATACCCTGATTCAATCCACTGACAGCACGTCGACCCCGGTATACCACATCGATCCAATTCACTCTATTCCTTGCCCGCCTTTCACCCTCCTGCATATTCAGGCCCGCCCCGGTCACTCAAAATCTTTTCCACTCCATATTTCCACCTCCAATTTGCTCTCCCACTTCTCCTCGTTCCCACCAACTCCGACACATATATCCTCTCAGTCAGTCTTTCCTCACTCATTATCTCCATGTGTCCAAACCATTTCAAAACACCCTCTTCTGCTCTCTCAACCACGCTCTTTTTATTTCCACACATCTCTCCTACCCTTACATTACTTACTCGATCAAAACATCTCACACCACATATTGTCCTCAAACATCTCATTTCCATATATATATATATATATATATATATATATTTTTTTTTTTTTTTTTTTTTTTTCTTTTTTTTTTTTTTTTGCCGCTGTCTCCCGCGTTTGCGAGGTAGCGCAAGGAAACAGACGAAAGAAATGGCCCAACCCACCCCCATACACATGTATATACATACGTCCACACACGCAAATATACATACCTACACAGCTTTCCATGGTTTACCCCAGACGCTTCACATGCCCTGATTCAATCCACCGACAGCACGTCAACCCCGGTATACCACATCGCTCCAATTCACTCTATTCCTTGCCCTCCTTTCACCCTCCTGCATGTTCAGGCCCCGATCACACAAAATCTTCTTCACTCCATCTTTCCACCTCCAATTTGGTCTCCCTCTTCTCCTCGTTCCCTCCACCTCCGACACATATATCCTCTTGGTCAATCTTTCCTCACTCATTCTCTCCATGTGCCCAAACCATTTCAAAACACCCTCTTCTGCTCTCTCAACCACGCTCTTTTTATTTCCATACATCTCTCCTACCCTTACGTTACTTACCCGATCAAACCACCTCACACCACACATTGTCCTCAAACATCTCATTTCCAGCACATCCATCCTCCTGCGCACCACTCTATCCATAGCCCACGCCTCGCAACCATACAACATTGTTGGAACCACTATTCCTTCAAACATATATATATATATATATATATATATATATATATATATATATATATATATATATATATATATATATATATATATATATTTATCTTGTTTTATCATACTTTGTCGCTGTCTCTCGCGTTAGCGAGGTAGCGCAAGGAAACAAACGAAAGAATGGCCCAGCCCACCCTCATACACATGTACATACATACACGTCCACACACGAATATATACATACTCATACATTTCAAAGTATGCCTATATATACATACACAGACATATATATATATATATATATATATATATATATATATATATATATATATATATATATATATATATATATATATATATATATATATATATATTATATTCACATGTACATAATTTATACTTGCTGCCTTTAGTTATTCCCGTCGCCACCCCGCCACACATGAAATGACAACCCCCTCCCACCGCACGCGCGCGAAGTAGCACAAGGAAAAGAAAGAAAGGCCACATTCGTTCACACTCAATATCTAGCCGTCGTGAATAATGCACCGAGACCACAGCTCCCTTTTCACATCCAGGCCCCACAAAACTTTCCATGGTTTACCCAAGACGCTTCACATGCCCTGGTTCAATCCATTGACAGCACGTCGACCCTGGTATACCACATCGTTCCAATTCACTCTATTCCTTGCACGCCTTTCACCCTCCTGCATGTTCAGGCCCCGATCACTCAAAATCTTTTTCACTCCATCCTTCCACCTTCAATTTGGTCTCCCACTTCTCCTCTTTCCCTCCACCTCTGACGCATATATTCTCTTTGTCAATCTTTCCTCACTCATTCTCTCCATGTGTCCAAACCATTTCAATACACACTTGTGCTCCCTCAGCCACACTCTTTTTATTATCATACATCTCTCTTACCCTGTCATTACTCACTCGATCAAACCACCACACACCACATTTCTCCCTAAACATCTCATTTCCAACATATCCACCCTCCTCCGCACAACCCTATCTATAGCCCACGCCTCGCAACCATATAACATAATTGGAACCACTGTTCCTTCAAATAAACCCATCTTTGCTCTGCGAGATAATGTTCTCGCCTTCCACACATTTTCAACGTTCCCAGAACTTTCGCCTCCTCCCACACCCCGTGAGCCACTTCCTCTTCCATGGTACCATCCCCTGCCAAATGCACTCCCAGATATCAAACACTTCACTTCCTCCAGTTTTTCTCCATTCAATCTTACTCCCAATTGACTTGTCCCTTAACCATACTCTACCTAATAACCTTGATCTTATTCACATTTACTCTCAGCTTTCTTCTTGCGTACACTTTACCAGACTCAATCACCAGCTTCTGCAGTTTCTCACCCAAATCAGCCACCAGCGCTGTATCATCAGCGAACAACCACTGACTCACTTCCCAAGAGACTGCATACTTGCCCCTCTCTCCAAAACTCTTGCATTCACCTTCCTAACAACTCCATCATTAAACAAATTAAACAACCATGGAGACATCACGCACCCCTGCCGCATACTGACATTCACTGAGAACCAATCACTTTCCCCTCTTCGTACTCGTACACATGCCTTACATCCTCGATAAAAACTTTTCACTGCTTCTAGTAACTTGCCTTTCACACCATATACTCTTAATACCTTCCACTGAGCATCTCTATCATCTCTAACATATGCCTTCTCAGATCCATAAATGCTACATACAAATCCATCTGTTTTTCTAAGTATTTCTCACATACATTCTTCAAAGCAAACACCTGATCCACACATCCTCTACCACTTCTGAAACCGCACTGCTCTTCCCCAATCTGGTGCTCTGTACAGTCCTTCACCCTCTCAATCAATACCCTCCCTTATAATTTCCCAGCAATACTCCACAAACTTATACATCTGTAATTTGAACACTCACCTTATCCTCTTTGCCTTTGTACAATGGCACTACGCATGCATTCCGCCAATCCTCATGCACTTCACCATGAGCCATACGTACATTGAGTATACTCATCAACCAGCCAACAACACAGTCACCCCTATTTTTAATAAATTCCACAGCAGTACCATCCAAACCCGCCGCCTTGCCAGTTTTCATCTTCCGCAAAACTTTCACTACCTCTTTTCTGTTTACCGAATCATTCTCCCTGTCCCTCTCACTTCGCACACCACCTCAACCAAACCACCCTATATCTGCCACTCTATCATCTAACACATTCAATAAACTTTCAAGATACTCTATCTCCTTCACACATCACCACTATTTGTTCTTACCTCGCCATTAGCCCCCTTCACCGATGTTCCCATTTGTTCTCTTGTATTACGCACTTTATTCACCTCCTTCCAAAACATCTATATATTTTCCCAAAATTTTAATGATACTCCCTCTCCCCAACTCTCATTTGCCCTCTTTTTCACCTCTTGCACCTTTCTCTTGACCTCCTTCCTCTTTCTTTTGTACATCTCCCAGTCATTTGCACTATTTCCCTGCAAAACTCGTCCAAATGCCTCTCTCTTCTCTTTCACTAATGATCTTACTTCTCCATCCCGCCACTCACTACCCTTTCTAATCTGCCCATCTCCCACGCCTCTCATGCCACAAGTATCTTTTGCGCAAGCCATCACTGCTTCCATAAATACATCCCATTCCTCCCCCACTCCCCTTACGTTCTTTGCTCTCACCTTTTTCCATTATGCACCCAGTCTCTCCCGTACTTCCTCACATAAGTCTACTTCCCAAGCTCACTTACTCTCACCACTCTCATTCTCTCTTCTTTTTTGAAAACTTCTACAAATCTTCACCTTCGCCTCCATAAGATAATGATCAGACATACCTCCAGTTGCACATTTCAGCACATTAACATCCAAAAGTCTCTCTTTCACGCGCCTATTAGCACGTAATCCAGTAACGCTCTCCGGCCATCTCTTCTATTTACATAGGTAGACTTATATCTATCTCTTTTTTTTAAACCATGTATTCCCAATCACCAGTCCTTTTCAGCACACAGAAATTTACAAGCTCTTCACCATTTCCATTTACAGCACTGAACACCCCATGAACACCAGTTATTCCCTCAACTGCCACATTACTCACCTTTGCATTCAAATCACCTATCCCTATAACCCGGTCTAGTGCATCAAAACCGCTAACACATTCATTCAGCTGCTCCCAAAACACTTGAATCTCATGAGCTTTCTTCTCATACCCAGGTGCATATGCACCAATAATCACCCATCTCTCTCCATCCACTTTCAGTTGTACCCATATCAATCTAGAGTTTACTTTCTTACACTCTATCACATACTCCCAACACTCCTGTTTCAGGAGTAGTGCTACTACTCCTTTGCTCATGTCCTCTCACCAATACCTGACTTTACTCCCAAAACATTCCCAAACCACTCTTCCCCTTTACCCTTGAGCTTCGTTTCACTCAGAGCCAAAATATCCAGGTTTCTTTCCTCAAACATACTACCTATCTCTCCTTTTTCCTCATCTTGGTTAATCTACACACATTTAAACACCCCAATCTGAGCCTTCGAGGAGGATGCACTCCCCGTGTGTCTCTTCTGTTTCCACATATAGAAAGTTAAAATACAAGGAGGGGAGGTTTTCCGCCCCCCCCCCCCCTCCCGTCCCCTTTAGTCGCTTTGTACGACGCGCGAGGAATGCGTGTGAAGTATTCTTTGTCCCCCATCCACAGCGATATGTATATATATATATATATATATATATATATATATATATATATATATATATATATATATATATATATATATATATATACATATATATATATATATATATATATATATATATATATATATATATATATATATATATATATATATATATATATATATATATATATATATATACATATATATATATATACATATATATATATATATATACATATATATATATATATATATATATATATATATATATATATACATATATATATTTTCCCTGGGGATAGGGGAGAAAGAATACTTCCCACGTATTCCCTGCGTGTCGTAGAAGGCGACTGAAAGGGAAGGGAGCGGGGGGCTGGAAATCCTCCCCTCTTGTTTTTTTTTTTTTTTTTTTTTTTTTTTTCTCCAAAAGAAGGAACAGAGAAGAGGGCCAGGTGAGGATATTCCCTCAAAGGCCCAGTCCTCTGTTCTTAACGCTACCTCGCTATCGCGGGAAATGGCGAATAGTATGAAAAAAAAAAAAGAAATATATATATATATATATATATATATATATGTGTGTGTGTGTGTGTGTGTGTGTGTGTGTGTGTGTGTGTGTGTTTGTTCAAATCCCCCAGAAGACTACCAGCCCAGTTTCAAAACCAAGCTAGGAAAATGATTTAATGTGAGATATGTATGATCCCGTACTCCTACATTTCAGTAAATATATACAATAAGGAAAGTTCTCTGACAATCCTGAATCGAGTAACCAACAGAGGACCATATACCTTTGGGTCACGTGTGTGGATTTCAGTGTTGATGGATTAGGCTGGAAATATCAAAAGGGAAGCCCCTTTAATCTGGGCGTAATAGGAGCAGATTTCACACCATTTACGCCAGAACACTGCACTTTTCACGCCAGTGGAATATATCAAGTGTAAATGATACAGTGGTCCTTTGGGGAAATTCCTCTTGCTTCACTCCAACTTTCAGTCCTCTCGAACTGCTAGAGAGGCTGCCATTTTTACGTCTCGAGTATTTTACTGGATGTCCCACGAATTCAGATAATGCTGCAGTATATACCTGGAAGCTCTATGGACACAATAGTAAAAATATATATATATATATATATATATATATATATATATATATATATATATATATATATATATATATATATATATATATATGTATATATATATATGAATTTACATATGGATGGTATTGCAGTGGAATTTATTAAAAAAGGGGGTGACTGTATTGTTGACTGGTTGGTAAGGTTATTTAATGTATGTATGACTCATGGTGAGGTGCCTGAGGATTGGCGGAATTCGTGCATAGTGCCATTGTACAAAGGCAAAGGGGATAAGAGTGAGTGCTCAAATTACAGAGGTATAAGTTTGTTGAGTATTCCTGGTAAATTATATGGGAGGGTATTGATTGAGAGGGTGAAGGCATGTACACAGCATCAGATTGGGGAAGAGCAGTGTGGTTTCAGAAGTGGTAGAGGATGTGTGGATCAGGTGTTTGCTTTGAATAATGTATGTGAGAAATACTTAGAAAAGCAAATGGATCTGTATGTAGCATTTATGGATCTGGAGAAGGCATATGATAGAGTTGATAGAGATGCTCTGTGGAAGGTATTAAGAATATATGGTGTGGGAGGAAAGTTGTTAGAAGCAGTGAAAAGTTTTTATCGAGGATGTAAGGCATGTGTACGTGTAGGAAGAGAGGAAAGTGATTGGTTCTCAGTGAATGTAGGTTTGCGGCAGGGGTGTGTGATGTCTCCATGGTTGTTTAATTTGTTTATGGATGGGGTTGTTAGGGAGGTGAATGCAAGAGTTTTGGAAAGAGGGGCAAGTATGAAGTCTGTTGGGGATGAGAGAGCTTGGGAAGTGAGTCAGTTGTTGTTCGCTGATGATACAGCGCTGGTGGCTGATTCATGTGAGAAACTGCAGGAGCTGGTGACTGAGTTTGGTAAAGTGTGTGAAAGAAGAAAGTTGAGAGTGAATGTGAATAAGAGCAAGGTTATTAGGTACAGTAGGGTTGAGGGTCAAGTCAATTGGGAGGTGAGTTTGAATGGAGAAAAACTGGAGGAAGTGAAGTGTTTTAGATATCTGGGAGTGGATCTGGCAGCGGATGGAACCATGGAAGCGGAAGTGGATCATAGGATGGGGGAGGGGGCGAAAATTTTGGGAGCCTTGAAGAATGTGTGGAAGTCGAGAACATTATCTCGGAAAGCAAAAATGGGTATGTTTGAAGGAATAGTGGTTCCAACAATGTTGTATGGTTGCGAGGCGTGGGCTATGGATATAGTGGTGCGCAGGAGGATGGATGTGCTGGAAATGAGATGTTTGAGGACAATGTGTGATGTGAGGTGGTTTGATCGAGTAAGTAACGTAAGGGTAAGAGAGATGTGTGGAAATAAAAAGAGCGTGGTTGAGAGAGCAGAAGAGGGTGTTTTGAAATGGTTTGGGCACATGGAGAGAATGAGTGAGGAAAGATTGACCAAGAGGATATATGTGTCGGAGGTGGAGGGAACGAGGAGAAGAGGGAGACCAAATTGGAGGTGGAAGGATGGAGTGAAAAAGATTTTGTGTGATCGGGGCCTGAACATGCAGGAGGGTGAGAGGAGGGCAAGGAATAGAGTGAATTGGAGCGATGTGGTATACCGGGGTTGACGTGCTGTCAGTGGATTGAATCAGGGCATGTGAAGCGTCTGGGGTAAACCATGGAAAGCTGTGTAGGTATGTATATTTGCGTGTGTGGACGTATGTATATACATGTGTATGGGGGTGGGTTGGTCCATTTCTTTCGTCTGTTTCCTTGCGCTACCTCGCAAACGCGGGAGACAGCGACAAAGCAAAAAAAAAAAAAAAAATATATATATATATATATATATATATATATATATATATATATATATATATATATATATATATAGATTTATGTGCTGAAAAAGGACTGATGATTGGGAATACCTGGTTTAAAAAGCGAGATATACATAAGTATACTTATGTAAGTAGGAGAGATGGCCAGAGAGCGTTATTGGATTACGTGTTAATTGACAGGCGTGCGAAAGAGAGACTTTTGGATGTTAATGTGCTGAGAGGTGCAACTGGAGGGATGTCTGATCATTATCTTGTGGAGGCTAAGGTGAAGATTTGTATGGGTTTTCAGAAAAGAAGAGTGAATGTTGGGGTGAAGAGGGTGGTGAGAGTAAGTGAGCTTGAGAAGGAGACCTGTGTGAGGAAGTACCAGGAGAGACTGAGTACAGAATGGAAAAAGGTGAGAACAATGGAAGCAAGGGGAGTGGGGGAGGAATGGGATGTATTTAGGGAATCAGTGATAGATTGCGCAAAAGATGCTTGTGGCATGAGAGGAGTGGGAGGTGGGTTGATTAGAAAGGGTAGTGAGTGGTGGGTTGAAGAAGTAAGAGTATTAGTGAAATAGAAGAGAGAGGCATTTGGACGATTTTTGCAGGGAAAAAATGCAATTGAGTGGGAGATATATAAAAGAAAGAGACAGGAGGTCAAGAGAAAGGTGCAAGAGGTGAAAAAAAGGGCAAATGAGAGTTGGGGTGAGAGAGTATCATTAAATTTTAGGGAGAATAAAAAGATGTTCTGGAAGGAGGTAAATAAAGTGCGTAAGACAAGGGAGCAAATGGGAACTTCAGTGAAGGGCGCAAATGGGGAGGTGATAACAAGTAGTGGTGATGTGAGAAGGAGATGGAGTGAGTATTTTGAAGGTTTGTTGAATGTATTTGATGATAGAGTGGCAGATATAGGTTGTTTTGGTCGAGGTGGTGTGCAAAGTGAGAGGGTTAGGGAAAATGATTTGGTAAACAGAGAAGAGGTAGTGAAAGCTTTGCGGAAGATGAAAGCCGGCAAGGCAGCAGGTTTGGATGGTATTGCAGTGGAATTTATTAAAAAAGGGGGTGACTGTATTGTTGACTGGTTGGTAAGGTTATTTAATGTATGCATGACTCATGGTGAGGTGCCTGAGGATTGGCGGAATGCGTGCATAGTGCCATTGTACAAAGGCAAAGGGGATAAGAGTGAGTGCTCAAATTACAGAGGTATAAGTTTGTTGAGTATTCCTGGTAAATTATATGGGAGGGTATTGATTGAGAGGGTGAAGGCATGTACAGAGCATCAGATTGGGGAAGAGCAGTGTGGTTTCAGAAGTGGTAGAGGATGTGTGGATCAGGTGTTTGCTTTGAAGAATGTATGTGAGAAATACTTAGAAAAGCAAATGGATTTGTATGTAGCATTTATGGATCTGGAGAAGGCATATGATAGAGTTGATAGAGATGCTCTGTGGAAGGTATTAAGAATATATGGTGTGGGAGGAAAGTTGTTAGAAGCAGTGAAAAGTTTTTATCGAAGATGTAAGGCATGTGTACGTGTAGGAAGAGAGGAAAGTGATTGGTTCTCAGTGAATGTAGGTTTGCGGCAGGGGTGTGTGATGTCTCCATGGTTGTTTAATTTGTTTATGGATGGGGTTGTTAGGGAGGTAAATGCAAGAGTTTTGGAAAGAGGGGCAAGTATGAAGTCTGTTGGGGATGAGAGAGCTTGGGAAGTGAGTCAGTTGTTGTTCGCTGATGATAGAGCGCTGGTGGCTGATTCATGTGAGAAACTACAGAAGCTGGTGACTGAGTTTGGTAAAGTGTGTGGAAGAAGAAAGTTAAGAGTAAATGTGAATAAGAGCAAGGTTATTAGGTACAGTAGGGTTGAGGGTCAAGTCAATTGGGAGGTGAGTTTGAATGGAGAAAAACTGGAGGAAGTGAAGTGTTTTAGATGTCTCGGAGTGGATCTGGCAGCGGATGGAACCATGGAAGCGGAAGTGGATCATAGGGTGGGGGAGGGGCCGAAAATTCTGGGGGCCTTGAAGAATGTGTGGAAGTCGAGAACATTATCTCGGAAAGCAAAAATGGGTATGTTTGAAGGAATAGTGGTTCCAACAATGTTGTATGGTTGCGAGGCGTGGACTATGGATAGAGTTGTGCGCAGGAGGATGGATGTGCTGGAAATGAGATGTTTGAGGACAATGTGTGGTGTGAGGTGGTTTGATCGAGTGAGTAACGTAAGGGTAAGAGAGATGTGTGGAAATAAAAAGAGCGTGGTTGAGAGAGCAGAAGAGGGTGTTTTCAAGTGGTTTGGGCACATGGAGAGGATGAGTGAGGAAAGATTGGCCAAGAGGATATATGTGTCGGAGGTGGAGGGAACAAGGAGAAGAGGGAGACCAAATTGGAGGTGGAAAGATGGAGTGAAAAAGATTTTGTGTGATCGGGGCCTGAACATGCAGGAGGGTGAAAGGAGGGCAAGGAATAGAGTGAATTGGAGCGATGTGGTATACCGGGGTTGACGTGCTGTCAGTGGATTGAATCAAGGCATGTGAAGCGTCTGGGGTAAGCCATGGAATGCTGTGTAGGTATGTATATTTGCGTGTGTGGACGTATGTATATACATGTGTATGGGGGGGGGTTGGGCCATTTCTTTGGTCTGTTTCCTTGCGCTACCTCGCAAACGCGGGAGACAGCGACAAAGTATAAAAAAAAAAAAAAAAATATATATATATATATATATATATATATATATATATATATATATATATATATATATATATATATATATATATATATATATATATATATATATATTTTCATTTTATTATTTTAATTTGCTTTGTCGCTGTCTCCCGCGTTAGCGAGGTAGCGCAAGGAAACAGACGAAAGAATGGCCCAACCCACCCACATACACATACATATACATACACGTCCACACACGCAAATATACATACCTATACATCTCAGTGTACACATATATACAAAACGCATGGAATAACAACCCCCTCCCCCCTCATGTGTGCAAGGTAGCGCTAGGAAAAGACAACAAAGGCCCCATTCGTTCACACTCAGTCTCTAGCTGTCATGTAATAATGCACCGAAACCACAGCTCCCTTTCCACATCCAGGCCCCACACAACTTTCCATGGTTTACTCCAGACGCTTCACATACCCTGGTTCAATCCATTGACAGCACGTCGACCCCGGTATACCACATCATTCCAATTCACTCTATTCCTTCCACACCTTTCACCCTCCTGCATGTTCAGGCCCCGATCACTCAAAATCTTTTTCACTCCATCTTTCCACCTCCAGTTTGGTCTCCCACTTCTCCTCGTTCCCTCCACCTCTGACACATATATCCTCTTGGTCAATCTTTCCTCACTCATTCTCTCCATGTAACCAAACCATTTTAAAACACCCTTTTCTGCTCTCTCAACCACACTCTTTTTATTTCCACACATCTCTCTTGCCCTTACATTACTTACTCGATCAAAACACCTCACACAAAAATTGTCCTCAAACATCTCATTTCCAGCACATCCACCCTCCTGCGCACAACTCTATCCATAGCCCACGCCTCGCAACCATACAACATTGTTGGAACCACTATTCCTTCAAATATACCCATTTTTGCTTTCAGAGATAATGTACTCGACTTCCACACATTCTTCAAGGCTCCCAGGATTTTCGCCCCCTCCCCCACCCTATGAATCACTTCCGCTTCCATGGTTCCATCCGCTGCCAGATCCACTCCCAGATATCTAAAACACTTTACTTCCTCCAGTTTTTCTCCATTCAAACTCACCTCCCAATTGACTTGACTCTTAACCCTACTTTACCTAATAACCTTGCTCTTATTCACATTTATTCTTAACTTTCTTCTTTCACACACTTTACCAAACTCAGTCATCAGCTTCTGCAGTTTCTCACATGAATCAGCCACCAGCGCTGTATCATCAGCGAACAACTGACTCACTTCCCAAGCTCTCTCATCCACAACAGACTGCATACTTGCCCCTCTTTCCAAAACTCTTGCATTCACCTCCCTAACAACCCCATCCATAAACATATTAAACAACCATGGAGACATCACACACCCCTGCCGTAAACCTACATTCACGGAGTACCAATCTCTTGCCTCTCTTCCTACACGTACACATGCCTTACATCCTCGATAAAAACTTTTCACTGCCTCTAACAACTTGCCTCCCACAACATATAATCTTAATACCTTCCACAGAGCATCTCTATCAACTCTATCATATGCCTTCTCCAGATCCTTGAATGCTACATACAAATCCATTTGCTTTTCTAAGTTTTTCTTACACACATTCTTCAAAGCAAACACCTGATGCACACATCCTCTACCACTTCTGAAACCACACTGCTCTTCTCCAGTTTGATGCTCTGTACATGCCTTCACCCTCTCAATCGATACCCTCCCATATAATATACCATGAATACTCAACAAACTTATACCTCTGTAATTCGAGCACTCACTCTTATCCCCTTTGCCTTTGTACAATGGCACTATGCAAGCATTCCGCCAATCCTCAGGCACCTCACCATGAGTCATACATACATTAAATAACCTTACCAACCAGTCAACAATACAGTCACCCCCTTTTTTAATAAATTCCACTGCAATACCATCCAAACCTGCTGCCTTGCCAGCTTTCATCTTCCGCAAAGCTTTTACTACCTCTTCTCTGTTTACCAAATCATTTTCCCTAACCCTCTCACTTTGCACACCACCTCGACCAAAAAACCCTATATCTGCTACTCTACCATCAGACACATTCAACAAACCTTCAAAATACTCACTCCATCTTCTCACATCACCACTACTTGTTTTCACCTCCCCATTAGCCCCCTTCACTGAAGTTCCCATTTGCTCCCCTGTCTTACGCACTTTATTTACCTCCTTCCAAAACATCTTTTTATTCTCCCTAAAATTTAATGATACTCTCTCACCCCAACTCTCATTTGCCCTCTTTTTCACCTCTTGCACCTTTCTCTTGGCCTCCTGCCTCTTTCTTTTATACATCTCCCACTCAATTGCATTTTTTCCCTACAAAAATCGTCCAAATGCCTCTCTCTTCTCTTTCACTAATACTCTTACTTCTTCATCCCACCACTCACTACCCATTCTAATCTGCCCACCTCCCACGCTTCTCATGGCACAAGCATCTTTTGCGCAAGCATCACTGTTTCGATAAATACATCCCATTCCTCCCCCACTCCCCCTTACCTCCTTTGTTCTCACCTTTTTCCATTCTGTACTCAGTCTCCCCTGGTACTTCCTCACACAAGTCTCCTTCCCAAGCTCACTTACTCTCACCACTCTCTTCACCCGAACTTTCTCTCTTTTTTTCTGAAAACCCATACAACTCTTCACCTTCGCCTCCACAAGATAATGATCAGACATCCCTCCAGTTGCACCTCTCAGCACATTAACATCCAAAAGTCTCTCTTTCCCGCGCCTATCAATTAACACGTAATCCAATAACGCTCTCTGGCCATCTCTCCTACTTACATACGTATACTTATGTATATCTCGCTTTTTAAACCAGGTATTCCCAATCACCAGTCCTTTTTCAGCACATAAATCTACAAGCTCTTCACCATTTCCATTTACAACACTGAACACCCCATGTATACCAATCATTCCCTCAACTGCCACATTACTCACCTTTGCATTCAAATCACCCATCGCTATAACTCGGTCTTGTGCATCAAAACCACTCACACTGATTCAGCTGCTCCCAAAACACTTGCCTCTCATGATCTTTCTTCTCCTGCCCAGGTGCATATGCACCAATAATCACCCATCTCTCTCCATCAACTTTCAGTTTTACCCATATTGATCGAGAATTTACTCTCTTACATTCTATCACATACTCCCACAACTCCTGTTTCAGGAGTACTGCTACTCCTTCTCTTGCTCTTGTCCTCTCACTAACCCCTGACGTTACTCCCAAGACATTCCCAAACCACTCTTCCCCTTTACCCTTGATATATATATACATATATATATATATATATATATATATATATATATATATATATATATATATATATATATATATATATATATATATATATATATATATATATATCCCTGTGGTAGGAGAAAAAGAAGTCCACCTACATATTTTCTAGGTATCATAGAAGGTGACTAAAGAGAGCGGGTGTGTAGGGCTCAGGCTCACCCCCTCCCCTTTTTTTTTGTATTCACTTTATTAAACCTGAACGAGCTAAGTGGGAGTGTTCATACTCCTCGAAGGCTCAGGTTGCGAGGTCTGAATGTGTGTGGATGTAACGGAGAAGACAGAAAAGATAGGTAGTGTGTCAGTAAAATGAACCCATATGTCCTGGCTCTGATTGAAAGCACGCCCTAGGGGAAAGGGGAATATTTGTGTCAGGACAAAAGCCAAGGCAGGGGTAGCACCACTGCTGAAGCAGAAGTTGTGAAAGAGTGTGAAAGAGTGTAAGAAAGTGAGCTTCAGACTAGTACGGGTAATGATTGAAATGGATTGTGATAGATGGGTGATTATAAGTGTCAATGCAATTATCCATAGAAAATAGGATAATGAGTGGCAAATGTTTTGGGAGCAGATGAGTGAGTATGTTGGCAGTTTTGATGATAGTTTCGCTATATTGGTGATGGGTGACTTAAATGCGAAGGTGAGTAATATGGCAATTAAGGGTATGATTAGGTGGTATGGGTTATTCAGTTATGTGAATGGAAATGGTCACCAACTTGAGCTGTGTCCTAAAAGACCGCTTGTGATTGGAAATACCTGGCTCAAAAAGAGGTACATACTTAAGTATACATATGTGAACATGAAAGATAGTCATTGGGAATTATAGGATTAAATACTAGCTGATAGGCGTTCAGAAAGGAGACTTTTGGATGTGAATGTGCTGAAAAGGACCGCTGGTGGGATTACCTCCTGGTGGCGAGAGTAAAGACTTTTAGGGGTTTTCGGAAAACAAAGATCGTTCAGAATGGCAAAAAGTTAGAGTGAACAAAGTTTTAGGGAAGCAGTGATGGCATGTGCAAGAGATGCATGCGGCAGGCGTAATGTGAGTAATGAATGGTGGGATGACGAAGTACAGTCGCGAGTGAAAAAAAGAAAAAAGAGTGGAATATGGGCGGTATTTACAGGGAAAGAGTGCAAATGATTGGAAAATGTATAAGAGAAAGTGTTGGGAGGTCCAAAGATGGGTGCAGGGGTTGAAAAAGAGGGCATATGAGGAACGGTGTGGGTAAATACCAGTAAACTCCTGGGAGAATAAGATGTTTGGAAGGTGGTTAATCGTACACAGAAAACAAGAGTCAGGTTGGAATATCGGTGGTGAGGCAAATAGAAAAGTGGCAATAGGTAGTGATATGGCAAGGAGATGTACTGAGTATTTTGAAGGATTGTTGAATGCAGTTGATGACAAGTGGGTAGATTTAGGGTGCTTGGGTCGGGGTGGCATGCGAAGTGAGAGAATCATGGAAAGTGGTTTGGTGAAGAGAATAGAGGTGGTGAGCGCTTTACGTTACATGAAATGCGGTAAGGCGCGGCTGGAGTGGATGATATTGCAATTAAATTTCTTAAGGAAGAGAATGATTGTATTGTTTGTTAAGTAGTTAGGATTTTTAATGAATGCATGGATCATGGTGAGGTGCCTTAAGATTGGCGGAATGCATGCATACTGCTAGTGTATGAATGCAGAGAGGACAAGGACAAATGTTCAAACTACAGAGGTATAAGTTTGTCGAGCGTTGAGTTGTATGGGAAAGTAGTAATTGACAGGGTGAAGGGATATATATTGCGTCAGATTGGGGAGGAACAGTGTGATTTCAGAAATGGTAGATGATGTGTGGTTCAGATGCTTGATCTGAAGATTACGTTCGAGAAATGTTAAGAGAGACAGTGGGATATGTAGGTGAGACTTTTGGATCTGGAGAAAGAATATGAAAGGGTTGATAGAAATACCTTATGAAAGGTCTTAAGATAAGCTATGTGGGAGAAAAGCTGCTGGAAGCTATGGGTAGCAAGTGAGTGGTTTCAAGTGAAGTTTGGTCTGCGGTAGGGGTGTATGGTGTCACCATGGCTGTTTGATTTGCTTATGAATGGGATGGTGAGGTAGGTGAATACATGAGTCTTGGAGAGAGGGACGATTATGAAGTCTACGGGGGATGAGAGGGCCTGGGAATTAAGTCAGTTGTTGGTCGCCGATGATACAGCACTGGTGGTAGATCCAAGTGAGAAACTGCAGAAGTTGGCGACGAGTTTGGAAGAGTGTATAAATGGAGTAAGTTGACAGTAAATGTGGATAAAAACAAGATTATTAGGTTGAGCAAGATTGACGGACAGTGGATTGCTAGTTTAAATGGAGAAGATTTGGGGGAAATGAAGTGTTTTAGACACCTGGGAGTGGACATAACAGCAGATTCAATCATGGAAATTGGGTTATGTCATAGGATGGGTGAATGGACGAAAGTTATGGATGCACTGAAGAATATGTGGATAGAGGTCGTTACCTGCAAGGGTGAAAATGAATATGTTTGAACGTATAATAGTCCCAAAAATGTTGTATTGGATGCAAGGCATGGGCTTTGGATGTGTGGAGGAGGGTGGATGTATTGTAAATGAAATGTATGAGGACAATATATGATGTGAGGTGGTTTGGTCGAGTGAGTAAAGAAAGGGTAAGAGAGATGTTTGGCAATAAAATGAGTATGGATGCGAGAGCAGAAGAGGGTGTGTTGAAATGGTTTGGACATATGGTGAGAATGAGAGAGGAGAGATTGACAAGCGAAATGTTATATGTATCAGAAGTGAGGGGGACCAGAAGGTGGAGGTCAAATTTGAGATGGAAGGATAGAGAAAAAATATTTTGTGTGATCGAGGCCTGAACATGCAGGGACCATCCTGCTTGGAAGGAGTGCGCGACGCTACAGCCTTTTATCCACAGCCAGGCCCCATAGACCTTTCCCTCCTACATGTGGATGCCAGAAATATTTCGAAGTTGTTGTCAGCGATGCATCTCGGGCCGTCAATTAAGAGAAGTGGTTATTACCGAAAGGTCATGAAAAGCTGTAGAGGGCGTTGTGAATGAATTATGACGCACATATGCATGTCATTACTATACCATGTACTCTGATTCATACGGAAGCATCAGTAGATTACTTTTGTGAGGAAGATGGGAGCTTTCTTGGAATATGTAAACAGATCCAGTTGACTGGAGGTGAGTTTCTGAACGTCTCTCTTGGGTTTTAACCAGGCGGATGGGTTTTATCGGTGTTGAAGAATATGGGAAGGGGTTCGTTTCAGGGTTTTTGGAAAAAGGAAGAGGTTGCGAAAGTGGAGGAAGACTTGCAGCATAATAGGGCCTCGGGTTCTTGCAGGGTGCACCAATGTCAAACTGATGAATTTCACTGTCATTTGTAACATATCTATTAAAGTCTGAATATATGAAGTCCACCCTTTTGTACATCATTCACAAAATGGATCGAATTTCATTACTTTATGCAAACGAATCAGTTATATTTTACATACGTCTAGAAATAGAGAATATCGTAAAAAAGTTTTTTTGTACTCGAATCAATGGAAACATTGCATATGTAGATATATCTTCATAGTCGGAATACAGGATATACATTTGCATTGTCTCTCTGGCTGAAGATAAGGTACCTTAGGATTGGTGGAATGCATATATAGTGCCATTGTTCAAAGACAAGGGGGAGCAAAGGTGAATGTTCGAGCAATAGAGGTTTCTCAAGTATCCCTGGTAAATTGAGTGGAAGAAGGTTGATTGAGAGGGTTATGGCATACACAGAGCAGAGATATTCTCTCTTTGCTAACCTCTCGTTACTCATCTTCTCAATACGTCCAAACCATTTCAGCATACCCTCTTCAGCTCTCTCGTACATCATGATCTTACAACCACACCCCTTTCTGAACCTATCATTTCTTATTCGATCAACCCCCTCTCACACCACAAGTTGTCACACATTTCATTTCCAACATATCCAACGTCCTCCACACTTTTTAGATTAGGGCCCACGTCTCCTACCTATACAATACCGTCGGGAATACTATACCATTAAATATACCCATCTATGCCTTCACAGACAGTGACCTTTCTTACCACACTCCTACTGCGCCTGTTTTGCTGCATTTCATCTTAACTAAATTCTTCACCACCTCTTCTCTATTTTATATTCACCAAAGCACTTGCCATGTTTTTGGCACTTTGCATAAGTCTACGGACAAAACTCCCTATATCTGCCACCTTATCACCGTACACATTCAGTAGTCCTTTAAAACACTGTCAGTCTCCTTTTCACCTCCTCTTTGCCTATTGCTAGCCCCCTATCTGCCCCTTCACTGAAAATTCCTATTTCTTAACTTGGTCTCTTCACACTAATTACTTCCAACACATTTTCGTTGTGTCGCTGAAGCTTGCTGATTCTTGTTCGCTCCATTTGTTACTTGCCTCCTTGTTTCAGTTCCTGCACCTTCCTCTTGACCACTTACCGCCTTCACTCTTACATCTAATCACTTGTATTTCTTCACGACCTGTGGCGTTCATACACATCTCTTTTCTCTTTCACCTGAAAAGTGACTTCGTAAACCCACAGCTCACTGCCATTCTCACCTAACGCCTGCCAACTCCTGTCTTCCACACACGTCTTTCGCACGTCTAACCAGTGTTTCCATAGACACCTCCCGTTCCTAACCTATTCCCATAGTTTCGTTTACCTTCATACATATATTTATCTTGTTATACTTTGTCGCTGTCTCCCGCGTTAGCTACGTAGCGCCAGGAAACAGACGAAAGAATTGCTCAACCCTCCCACATACACATGTATATATATAAACGCCCACACACACACATATACATAATTATACATTTCAACGTATACATATATATACATACACAGACAAACTATACATTTCAACGTATACATATATATACATACACAGACATATACAAATGCACATTCACACATTCATACTTGCTTCCTTCATCCATTCCCATCGCCACCCCGCCACACGCACATATACATACTTATACATTTCAGCGTATACATACATATACATACACAGACATATACATATATACACATCTACGTATTCATACATGCTCCCTTCATCCATTCCCATCACGCGCGCGCGAGGTAGCCCTAGGAAAAGACAACAACGGCCATATTTGTTCACACTCAGTCTCTAGCCGCCATGTGTAATTCCCCGAGACTACAGCTCCCTTTCCACATCCAAGCCCCACAAAACCTTCCACAGTTTACCCCAGACGCTTCACATGCCCTGGTTCAGTCCACTGACAGCACGTCAACCCCGGTATACCACATCGTTTCAATTCACTCTATTCCTTGCACGCCTTTCACCCTCCTGTATCTTCAGGCCCCGATCGCTCAAAATATTTTTCACTCCATCCTTTCACCTCCAGTTTGGTCTCCCACTTCTCCTCGTTCCCTCCATCTCTGACACATATATCCTCTTGGTCAGTCTTTCCTTACTCATTCTCTCCATATGACCAAACCATTTTAATACACCCTCTTCTGCTCTCTCAACCACACTCTTTTTATTATCACACATCTCTCTTACCCTTTCATTACTTACGCGATCAAACCACCTCACACCACATATTGTCCTCAAACATCTCATTTCCAACACATCCACCCTCCTCCGCACAACCCTATCTATAGCCCATGCCTCACAACCAAAAACCATTCCTGGAACCACTATTCCTTCAAACATACCCAGTTTTGCTTTTCGAGACAACGTTCTCGCCTTCCACACATTCTTTGATGCTCCCAGAACCTTCGGCCCCTCCCTCACCCTGTGACTACCTTCCGCTTCCATGGTTCCATCCGTTGCCAAATCCATTCCCAGATATTTAGAACACTTCACTTCCTCCAGTTTTTCTCCATTCAAACCTACCTCCCAGTTAACTTGTCCCTCAACCTTACTGAACCTAATAACCTTGCTCTTATTCACATTATTCTTATTGTTGAGTATTCCCGGGAAATTATATAGGAGGGCATTGATTGAGAGTGTAAAGGCATGTACAGAGCATCAGATTGAGGAAGCACAGTGTGGTTTCAGATTTTAGAGGATGTGTGGATCAGGTGTTTGCTTTGAAGAATGTATGTGAGAAATGCTTAAAAACAGATGGATTTGTATGTAGCATTTATGGATCTGAGAAGGCATATGATAGGGTGGGTAGAGATGCTCTGTGGAAAGTTTTAAGAGTGTATGGTGTGGGAGTTAAGTTCTTAGAAGCAGTGAAAAGTTCTTACCAAGGATGTAAGGCATATATACGAGTAGGAAGAGAGGAAAGTGATTGGTTCCCAGTGAATGTCGGTTTGCGGCAGGGGTGCGTGGTGTCTCCATGGTTGTTTGATTTATTTATGGAAGGGGTTGTTAGGGAGGTGAATGCAAGAGTTTTGGAGAGAGGGGTAAGTATTCAGTCTGTTCTGGATGAGGTGGCTTGGGAAGTGAGTCAGTTGTTGTTCGCTGATGATACAGGGCTAGTGGCTGATTGGGGTGAGGAACTGCAGAAGTTGGTGACTGAGTTTGGTTAAGTGTGTGAAAGAAAGTTGAGAGTATATATATATATATATATATATATATATATATATATATATATATATATATATATATATATATATAATTCATTTATTATACTTTGTCGCTGTCTCCCGCGTTAGCGAGGTAGCGCAAGGATACGGACGAAAGAATGGCCCAACCCACCCACATACACATGTATATACATACACGTCCACACACGCACACATACATACCTATACATCACAAAGTATACATATATATATACACACACGGACATATACATATATACACATGTACATAATTCATACTGTCTACCCTTATTCATTCCCCGCCACACATGAATTGACAACCCCCTTCCCCGCATGTGCGCGAGGTAGCACGAGGAAAAGACAACAAAGCCACATTCGTTCACACTCAGTCATGTATAATGCACCGAAACTTCAGCTCCCTTTCCACATCCAGGCCTCACAAAACTTTCCATGGTTTATCCCAGATGCTTCACATGCCCTGGTTCAATCCATTGACAGCACGTCGACCCGGGTATACCACATCATTCCAATTCACTCTATTCCTTGCTCGCCTTTCATCCTCAATAAATGCAGAAGTATTAGCCCCCATATCAGCTGTTGTTACTTAGAAGTTTAATAGTATAGTATCCTGGGTAGTTTCTAGTTGCCGTTTAATTCAGTTTAAAAGATCCTTCATTTTATTGGGAAGCAATCATAAATAAGCAACATTTTATGGAAGTTTTATATCGTTCTCATTACGCTAGAGGAGCAGCGAGGAATCTAACCCATTCCTAGCTTGTCTAGGGACGCAATCATATTGAACTCACGTGTGTACATGCAAGGGTACCTTTAGCTCGCTTGCCTTTATGTAAGAGTATTTTACAAGCTTTCTGACGCATATGTTTGCGTCGTCTACCAACTCTTTGACATAAACATTTCTGAACATACATGCTCTTACGTATATAGCTGGAATGATACATATACTTGTCTTAACTTTTGGGTACATATGTCTGGGGAAATACAGGCTTAGTGACAGGCAGTTGGCCATCCATCTACGGTTCTTCTAACAAAAGTTTCATGCAGACCATGAAAGAGCTCCCGTGAGAAATATATACGTGCCTGGAAGTGCCAGACCATCTTACGAGTAGATTGCGTAGATGTAGTACACCTACGTACTGCATCCATATCCTTCAGCAGCAGGGAAATGCTTATGTTACAGTACGAAAAAACACATCTACACCCACATCTACACCTCTGATCCCTTGCCTGTGGCAGTTTTACGAGCCTGTGTACACGACCTGTCTGTAAACATGTACTCGATCCGCAGAGGTGTGCCGTTGGTGGACCTGCTAACATATGCAGTGCTGAATTTGCAAACATTTGCACATATCCAACCTACAAACTTGTGCCGCTGTTATGTATACAAACATGTTCATGTATGATGCTCGAATATGTAAACATGATAGACCTGGTTATATCTCGTGACTTGAAAAATATTGTTTTCCACCTCGGAAGTTGTTGATTGTTTAAACTTAGTGGGATTTATGTACAGCTGACAAAATTCTCTTGACATAAGTAAGTGAAAAATATAGACATGTAATGTAAGCCAAGCATGCCAGCCTTATAAGATATCAGTTCAGGTGACTGACTGTAAACCTCTGCAAACAGGAGGAGAAAGTTCAATGTCTCTTGCAGGAGCTTTAGAAACGTGAGTCCTCCTCACCTTGAGTGATGCTCGTAAAAGAGACTCGTGTGTAAGTGGACACTATCCTCAGGGAAGACAGTGAGAAAGGTGTTTGCCAGCGTAACGCGACACACCCTGCTGCACCACCGGCAATAACATGGACACACTTAGCAACAGCACCGAGACAGAACCAGCACCAACATCAACTTTGCTCGGAGCTTAATCAGCTTTAACACTGGTAATACGTGCACCACCATTAGCGCCAGTCAGGAACCTTTGGGACACTGGGCAATGCAGCATCAGCAGTTGTAGTATATAAATCAACACGTGCAAACAGCACCAGTAACATCAAAGCCAGAGCTACTGCAGCCACTAACATCAGCTCAAGAATAGGAGCACTATTAACACACATCAGAGAGCATCACCACCCGCCAGCACCGACAGGAGCAATATCACCAACAACACCATCACATCACCAGCTACATCAGAGCACTTACAACAACATCATCTGTGTTAAAGCACCTGCACCAACACAAGTACCAACAAAACTGAAACATAAGCATGAGTGAAACAGCAGCACCACCACTAACTAATACCTCAGCACAAGAACACCAGAACTCATTCCACCACTTACTACCCTTTCTCATACGTCTACATCCCACATCCCGCATGCCACGCACCTCACCCGCACATGTAAGCACTTCTTCCCCAAACAACTTCTACTCCTCTTTCACTCTCCATATTTGATTACCCTCACCTTATGACAGTATTCAAGTTATCTATCTTGATATCTGCAAACCGACATTTCATTTCAATGCTTGATCACTTTCATCACTTGTTTCACACATAGGTTATATTTCCTCTTCTTAAAACCGCCACAAACTCTCGTACTAACCCCTACTCCAAGATTTGACTGGACAGTGCATCTGCCGACCGTTTTAAGCCCACACATCCAACAACTCTCTTTTCAATGCCTGTCATTTAGCACGTAACCTCGGTAATACCAGTAGACCCTCATTCCTACTTGCCCACCTATAGGTATGTATGCACCTTTGCATAAACCAAGCATTCCCAGCCACCATTCCTCTTGTAGCACACAGCTGAACAAGCTCTCCCTATTTTCATTTACAATGAGGCCTCCATGCCCTGAATTATACATCTAGGTGCCATATCACCCGCTCTTGCATCTAGATCTTCCAAGTCCTTTGTCTTAAAGGCTGCCATAGCTTTCGCACAGCTTCTCTCCCTATGTCACACTTTTCTCGCTGCTACTCACCTCGCGAAGTCTACTTACGGTTTAACCTATCATTTCTGAACTTACATCTTTACACTCTTTATACACAGTAGTGCGGCTCATTCCTCCTCATAAATGTTCCTCTCTTTTTCGTCTTTATCTTACTACTAACGATGGACTTTACCCTTTAAACATTCTCGAACCACTGTGACCTCCCTCCTTTGACTTAGTTTCACTCAGAGCTAGAGCATCCAGGTCACTCAGAGCTAGAGCATCCAGGTCGCTCTGAGCTAGAGCATCCAGGTCACATAAAGATAGAGTATCCATGTCACTCTGAGCTAGAGCATCCAAGTCACTTAGAGCTAGAGCATCCAGGTAATTCAGAGCTAGAGCATCCAGGTCGCTTAAAGCTAGAGTATCCAGGGCAATCTGAGCTAGAGCATCCAGGTCACTCAGAGCTAGAGCATCCAGGTCGCTTACAGCTAGAGCATCCACATCGCTCAGAGCTAGAGCATCCAGGTCATTCAGAGCTAGAGCATCCAGATCGCTTAGAGCTAGAGCATCAACATCACTCAGAGCTAGAGCATCAACATCACTCAGAGCTAGAGCATCCACATCACTCAGAATTAGATCATCCACATCACTTAGAGTTAGAACATTCAGGTCACTTAGAGCTAGAGCCTCCACATCACTCAGAGTTAGAGCATCCACATCACTTAGAGTTAGAACATCAGGTCACTTAGAACCAGAGCATCCACATCACTAAGAGTTAGAGCATCCACATCACTCAGAGCTAGAGCATAAATATCACTCAGAGCTAGAGCATCCAGGTCGCTTAGAGCTAGAGCATCCACATCACTCAGAGTTAGAGCATCCACATCAGTCAGAGCTAGAACATCTAGGTCACTCAGAGCTAGAGCATCCAGGTTACTTAGAGCTAGAGCATCCAGGTCACTCAAGGCTAGAGCATCCACATCACTCAGAGCTAGAGCATCCAGATCACTCAGAGCTAGAGCATCCAGGTCACTTAGAGCTAGAGCATCCACATCACTCAGAGCAAGAACATTCAGGTCACTCAGAGCTAGAGCATCCAGGTCACTTAGAGCTAGAGCATCCAGGTCATTCAAAGCAAGAGCATTCAGGTCACTTAGAGCTAGAGCATCCACATCACTCAGAGATAGAGCATCCACATCACTCAGAGCTAGAGCATCCAATCACTCAGAGCTAGAGCATCCACATCACTTAGAGTTTGAGCATCCACATCACTCAGAGTTAGAGCATCCACATCACTCAGAGTTAGAGCATCCACATCAGAGTTGGAACATCCATATCACAAAAAGATAGAGCATCCACATCACTCAGAGTTAGAGCATCCACATCACTCAGAGCTAGATCAACCACATCACTCAGAGTTAGAGCATCAACATCACTCAGAGCTAGAGCATCCAATCACTCAGAGCTAGAGCATCCACATCACTCAGAGTTTGAGCATCCACATCACTCAGAGTTAGAGCATCCACATCACTTAGAGTTAGAGCATCCACATCAGAGTTAGAACATCCATGTCACAAAAAGATAGAGCATCCACATCACCCAGAGTTAGGGCATCCAAGCTGTCCTATCGAACACATCTGTCTTTCCCTCTTTTCCTTCTTTTCTTATTGGTTACGTCCACACACATTCAGATACTCCAGCTTGAGCCTTCAAGACTAAATAATCGTTTGGCTATTTCTTCTGTTACCCTGTTTTGGAAAGTAATGATAACAGAGTGGATGGAATTCAGTTCCCCATTTTCTTCCCTTGGAGATGGGGTCCTAGGGTTATATCATATATATATATATATATATATATATATATATATATATATATATATATATATATATATATATTTCTTTCTTTTTCTTTCGTACTATTCGCCATTTCCCGCATTAGCGAGGTAGCGTTATCAACAGAGGACTGGGCCTTAGAGGGAATATCCTCACCTGGCCCCCCTCTCTGTTCCTTCCTTTGGAAAAAAAAAAAAAAAAAAAAAAAAAAAAAAAAAAACGAGAGGGGAGGATTTCCAGCCACCCGCTCCCTCCCCTTTTAGTCGCCTTCTACGACACGCAGGGAATACGTGGAAAGTATTCTTATATATATATATATATATATATATATATATATATATATATATATATATATATATATTGTAAAGGATCACAATTTTGCGCGTGATCAAGATATTCCTATTAGTCCACTGGGAAAATGAAACACGATAAGTTCCCAAGTGCACTTTCGTGTAATAATCACATCATCAGGGGAGACACAAGAGAGAAATATAACAGTCAGTTGATATACATCTAAGGGACGAAGCTAGGACGCCATTTACCAAATTACATTTACCAAATGGCGTCCTAGCTTCGTCTCTTCGATGGATATCAACTGACTGTTATATTTCTCTCTTGTATCTCCCCTGGTGATGTGATTATCACACGAAAGTGCACTTGGGAACTTTTCATGTTTCATTTTCCCTGTGAACTCATAGGAATATATATATATATATATATATATATATATATATATATATATATATATATATATATATATATATATATATATATATATATATATATATATATATATATATATATATATATATTTTTTTTTTTCTTTCTTTCAAACTATTCGCCATTTCCCGCATTAGCGAGGTAGCGTTAAGAACAGAGGACTGGGCCTTGAGGGAATACCCTCACCTGGCCCAATTCTCTGTTCCTTCTTTTGGAAAACTAAAAAAAAACGAGAGGGGAGGATTTCCAGCCCCCCGCTCCCTCCCCTTTTAGTCGCCTTCTACGACACGCAGGGAATACGTGGGAAGTATTCTTTCTCCCCTATCTCCCCTATCACTTTGTAAATATGGTTCTTGGAAGTTGTCACTGATAACCATATTTTCAGAGAAATTTCGTTATCATTAACTCAAATGAGGATGTTATAGCATTGGATAAAAGATCAGTGATTTGTGCAGTGAAAGAAGTATACGCATTTGAAAAATATATATAGACATTACGAGAAAAAGGATGTTTCTTATGCCATGTTGACAGAAAAGGTAGCTCATGGAATCGAGTGTTATTTCGTGGACAAAAACTTGTTCATAGATCATGAAGCTCATTAATTGTGTAAGGACATCCATTGCTCAAGATATTGTGCACCCTAAAACAGCACATTGATATATAGGCAAAGGAAAACATGTTGCCAGCAGGGGACCACTTTAAACCTCATTTTCTTGAAAATGACGTTGATGGAATGCACAATTTAACACTGAAACCACAGCTCCCTATCCACATCCAAGCCCCACAGACATTTCCAGTGACGAAAGTCACTGACAGTGCAACACCTGATTTAGGTGTTGAGGGCACAGACAACATGTCGCTCAGGGTTTGCAGAGGCTCCTAACTATTACGCTACCTAATGCTCCTGCCTAAATGTTCCTACCTGCTACTACTATCTACTGCTCCTACCATTTTGCTAAAAGGCATAGGTAGGCCCTAGTGCTCACCACAGGAAAATCTTGAGTTATGAAGAATGAGGTGATTGAGTTAAGTGTTGTCACGTGTTACATATGACAAAGAGAGCCTGTATGTTTGTGGACAGAATGCCAGTAGTCCATATTTTATTGAGGCAGAAAGAAAAGACAAATGCATGGGTCAGAGAAGTTAATAACCTTTCTGATGCAGGGGATGGCGATGCTGTTTCCTGTGGGGTGGGTGCTTCCAAGAATGGATGATGGTGAGCAAGTATGAATATGTACATATGTACATCTTTTATATATATATATATATATATATATATATATATATATATATATATATATTACATACATATTTGCGTGTGTGGACGTGTGTATGTACATGTGTATGGGGGGGTTGGGCCATTTCTTTCGTCTGTTTCCTTGCGCTACCTCGCAAACGCGGGAGACAGCGACGAGGTATAAAAGAAAAAAAAAAAAAAATATATATATATATTATCTCGGAAAGCAAAAATGGGTATGTTTGAAGGAATAGTGGTTCCAACAATGTTGTATGGTTGCAAGGCGTGGGCTATGGATAGAGTTGTGCGCAGGAGGATGAATGTGCTGGAAATGAGATGTTTGAGGACAATGTGTGGTGTGAGGTGGTTTGATCGAGTAAGTAACGTAAGGGTAAGAGAGATGTGTGGAAATAAAAAGAGCGTGGTTGAGAGAGCAGAAGAGGGTGTTTTGAAATGGTTTGGGCACATAGAGAGAATGAGTGAGGAAAGATTGACCAAGAGGATATATGTGTCGGAGGTGGAGGGAACGAGGAGAAGAGGGAGACCAAATTGGAGGTGGAAAGATGGAGTGAAAAAGATTTTGTGTGATCGGGGCCTGAACATGCAGGAGGGTGAAAGGAGGGCAAGGAATAGAGTGAATTGGAGCGATGTGGTATACCGGGGTTGACGTGCTGTCAGTGGATTGAATCGGGGCATGTGAAGCGTCTGGGGTAAACCATGGAAAGCTGTGTAGGTATGTGTATTTGCGTGTGTGGACGTATGTATATACATGTGTATGGGGGTGGGTTGGGCCATTTCTTTCGTCTGTTTCCTTGCGCTACCTCGCAAACGCGGGAGACAGCGACGAAGCAAAAAAAAAAAAAAAAAAAAAGATATATATATATATATATATATATATATATATATATATATTTTTTTTTTTTTTTTTTTTTTTTTTTTTTGCCGCTGTCTCCCGCGTTTGCGAGGTAGCGCAAGGAAACAGACGAAAGAAATGGCCCAACCCACCCCCATACACATGCCTTGATTCAATCCACTGACAGCACGTCAACCCCGGTATACCACATCGCTCCAATTCACTCTATTCTTTGCCCTCCTTTCACCCTCCTGCATGTTCAGGCCCCGATCACACAAAATCTTTTTCACTCCATCTTTCCACCTCCAATTTGGTCTCCCTCTTCTCCTCGTTCCCTCCACCTCCGACACATATATCCTCTTGGTCAATCTTTCCTCACTCATTCTCTCCATGTGACCAAACCATTTCAAAACACCCTCTTCTGCTCTCTCAACCACGCTCTTTTTATTTCCACACATCTCTCTTACCCTTACGTTACTTACTCGATCAAACCACCTCACACCACATATTGTCCTCAAGCATCTCATTTCCAGCACATCCATCCTCCTGCGCACAACTCTATCCATAGTCCACGCCTCGCAACCATACAACATTGTTGGAACCACTATTCCTACAAACATACCCATTTTTGCTTTCCGAGATAATGTTCTCGACTTCCACACATTCTTCAAGGCTCCCAGAATTTTCGCCCCCTCCCCCACCCTATGATCCACTTCCGCTTCCATGGTTCCATCTGCTGCCAGATCCACTCCCAGATATCTAAAACACCACTTCCTCCAGTTTTTCTCCATTCAAACTCACCTCCCAATTGAATTGACCCTCAACCCTACTGTACCTAATAACCTTGCTCTTATTCACATTTACTCTTAACTTTCTTCTTTCACACACTTTACCAAACTCAGTCACCAGCTTCTGCAGTTTCTCACATGAATCAGCCACCAGCGCTGTATCATCAGCGAACAACAACTGACTCACTTCCCAAGCTCTCTCATCCCCAACAGACTTCATACTTGCCCCTCTTTCCAAAACTCTTGCATTCACCTCCCTAACAACCCCATCCATAAAGAAATTAAACAACCATGGAGACATCACACACCCCTGCCGCAAACCTACATTCACTGAGAACCAATCACTTTCCTCTCTTCCTACACGTACACATGCCTTACATCCTTACATATATATATATATATATATATATATATATATATATATATATATATATATATATATATATATATATATATATATATATATATATATAAAGGCAGCAAGTATGAGTTATGTACATGTGTATATATTCATATGTCTGTGTATGTATATATATGTATACGTTGAAATGTATAGGTATGTGTATGTGCGTTTGTGGACGTGTGTGTATGTACATGTGTATGCGGATGGGTTGGGCCATTCTTTCGTCTGTTTCCTTGCGCTACTTAACATTCAAGATGAATGTAAAACTGAAGTATTAAATGAAGATAATTGGGAACACTATACCCTTCCAAATACAAAGACGTCTTTTCATGAGAAATTCATCATATTTAATACGAGAGAAGAAGCTTGACCACATCGGAGGAAGGATGGCGATCCATATGACCTGACCTATCATGTGGGTTGAGGTAAATTGCGTGCCTGAGTTAATCCTCTTCGTTGGCAACCTGGGTGATTGGGTCTGGGGTCGTCGGCCCTTGGGAGGGTTCGATACTGTGTGTTAGGCACTGAATGCAGATTCTGAAAATTTTATTTTCAAATTGAAATTTGAATTTTATAAACTTAAGGCATTACAGCCGTCTTCACTGCAGTCCTGATTAGAAGTGGCAGAGTTTTTCTAGACGTATCGAACTGCTCTTTCGACCTT